>NW_025408577.1:155000-247920 GCF_019321695.1 Diaporthe batatas
GCAAACCCTGGTATTTCTCTCTCCTAGGGGCCTCCCCCTCGCCCATTTTCAGCCCTGATACTTTATGATCGGAAAGCATCATGAACTGACATAGGGCGGCTTACTATAGGACAGACCCCCATAGGATAGCCTACTCCAGGACAAATTGTCATAGGGAAATGTGTTATGCAATGGCCTCCCTGGGAACAGCTCTGAGGCAAAGTGGATTGGGGAACAGAGTCTAATGTCTTCACCTCCTGTAGGGCAGACACTTGTAGTACAATTTCTTGCGTGACGACATCCCTTAGCATCGAGTGCGCCTGTTTTCTACGTTTAGAAAGATAGATGTTGGCCTGCAGGTCACAGCCTGAGATTCGTTTTGATGATGGTTTTCATTTCCATTCGGACATGGATGTGGTAAAAGAATAGCGTATTACGACGTCTGTATTGCGAACTGATACCAATGTTATGACAAAGTCCAAACGGACGCAATGGCGGAGGGCGAGAAATGATTTCGAACAGGAAGCCTGTGACTTGGTACAGTCATGTTTTGTGTATTTCGACAACATTTTGTCCCCGACTCTGGTGATCTCACCCTGTTCTCAAAAAGGATCTTGGGTAGAGACACAACGATAGCATGTTTTTCTTGCCATGCATTGAGAATACCAGTCCCAGCGTATCCTAGGGCAAGCAAGTCCAGAGGCTAGAAAAGCATATTTTCTTTCTCCCAATTCATACTGGAATTATTTATGCGGCACACCCAATTGAATTCATGAGACTTGATTTTGAATTCCCACAGTCGAGCTGGGATGTTGGGGTACTCCTTCCTCTCCTGGCAAAACACGACTTGGATGGATCAACAACAGTTGAAATCGTTCGCTCAATAGCTTCCCTCAATTTCGTTGGCATTCGTATTGAGAAAGCCTCTGCTCGGCTACCTAGTTATAATGCCAGCTGTAATGCTCCTGGTGTATCCTGAGGCTGTAATTCAAATCGCTTGACAAAGTCTTTGTGGTATTCGTGAAGACACAATGATTTGAGAAAAAGGTCAAAGCCATTATGGATCCCGCATGGCTTTACCAAACGCTCGCCAATTCCATCACTGACTCCAGTAGCCTTGATACCGATGGCTCAAGATATCGTCAGTGATCAGGCCAGATCAATGATGAAGTTGAAATTATTAATACCGTTGTTGAGGTGAAAATAAAAGCTCTTTATATCTTTAATTCCGAAGGCATCGGCGTATTCATGAAGCATTTTCTGCACGCCTCCACCGAAAGGAGTTCGAGTAAGTAGGGTGTCAAAAGGAGGGTGATCCCGAGTGATCAAGAGGCCTTTATCCATAGGAGCGCCCATGATCTCGTAGACGTCCTTGATGAGGTCCTTCAAGGTCTGCTCATTCACGTTCGCGTAGACGATACGGCTTAGCTCGCTGAGAGAACGTCGCTCCACCGAGGTCCAGTATGACACGATTTGAGCTCTGAGGGTAAGCTTATGAGACCTTGGCCGCGGGTCATGATCTGGCGAATTGTTGTAAGCCCGTGCGATCAATAGCATGTTTGTATGCCCATCTTTGACACCGAAGGTGTTGATGGGAACAGCGGGATCTTTGCCAGTTCCACTGTGATGAATATCCGTCCACCTGGCGAAGCCGGTGTACCTGTGACTGAGGTATCCAATAGAATCTCGATTGATCCAATAGCCCCAGCTCTCGAACCTCTCAACCTGCTTCGACATGAGAATTACTCCTCAGGGGTTATCTTGCTCTCCCTGAATCGGCACAAACAGGCAACGATACTGGAGCAGTGTTTGTAAGTGATAGCTTGTGTCCAAGTGCTAGCAGGCAGGTCGAAGTTGTCGTTCTGAAGCTGCGGAAGGAAGAAGAGGTAAGAGACTTTGGGCGGCTGGCAAATCCGCGGCCTTTAAATAGGGCGTAGAATAATAGTCAGTGAGGAAAAACGGTCAGTGGAAACCGTGACAACATGGCACTCAAACAGAATGTGACTGGTGTGGCCAGGCAGAACTGTACTTAACATTGAAGTCTACAGCGTAGGCTCACCTGGGCTATAGCTCAACAAAGCCATGTTTGTGATGGCTCCAACGAATCCTTTGTTACTAAGCTTACTTGACATAATGTTATTGCTCCGAGCAAAGTAGAAGCCTGAAACTACAGAAGCAAGTCTCTCGCTCGAATTCGTGTGTGTTTGGGCAACAAGGAACGAGAAGTGGCTGGAAGGGCGAAATGTTCATTCTACGCAGAGATTCTCGAGTATAAACTACTTCCGTATCACAAGGCTGATTCATGGCGCTCGAATTCTGGTAGATCAGGGCTGTTGAAATGAAATCAGTCTGTAACACCCCTGGTCCCCGGCAACCGTTGAGCCCCAAGACCAACCAAATAGTTATGGATTGATCAGGGTATTTAAGAGCCACAATCAATGGATTACCAGTTTGCCATCACTTAGAATAGACATTCTTGAGCGTTTACCACTATATGAAGGGGCCATGTATGTCCTCAGACGTATACAGAATAGAAGTGAAACCAGCTAAACCCCTGTTGTAAAAAGCTTGGTAGGTGAAAATCAACCAACAACCAACTAACACCTGACTAACATTTAGTACACAATGCCATCACACCCCGTAATTTCGGCCCCTCTCCTCCATCTAAGGGTACCCAGACTGTAATCATCGTCAAAAACTATCACAATCGCCATCGCAGGTCGCGACCAGGAACCTGACTGCGCTCGATCTTCATGGTCGTAACATCATGGCTCCTATTCCCAGCAGGCTTTTGCAACTGCCGCCCGAAATATCGTCGACCATCCCGTCCTACTTACCAAACCGCGACATTAAGAAACTCCGGCTGACTTGCAAGGCTCTGTGTGCCATCGCACCGCTGCAAATAGACCGTGTCTTCTTGTCCGCAAACCCGCGCAACATCGAGGTCTTCCGGGCGATCGCTGATCACTAGGTTCTATATCAGAGAGTCGTTGAAATTAAAGTTAATAAGAATTTAATTATATTATTTATATTATTAAATAAAATTAAATTAAAAATAAAATATATAAAATATATAAAATATATAAAATATATAAAATATATAAAATATATAAAATATATAAAATATATAAAATATATAAAATATATAAAATATATAAAATATATAAAATATATAAAATATATAAAATATATAAAATATATAAAATATATAAAATATATAAAATAGATAAAATAGATAAAATATATAAAATATATAAAATATATAATATATAAAATATATAAAATATATAAAATATATAAAATATATAAAATATATAAAATATATAAAATATATAAAATATATAAAATATATAAAATATATAAAATATATAAAATATATAAAATATATAAAATATAATATATTATAATATATAAAATATAAAACTTTTAATATAAAATTAAAAACTTATAATTATAATTTATTAATTAATATTTATTTAAATATTATATTATATTATTATTTAATTAAATTTTTATTTTATTTAATTTTTAAATATATTTAATATTTTTAATAAAATTAAATATTTAAATATTTTAAATTTAAATATAAAAGTCTTATAAATTTTAATTTATATAAAATTAAATTTATAATCTTTAAATTTTTAAAAATTAAAATTTATTTTTATATAATATTAAATTTAATTATTAATAATTTTTTATTTTTAAATTATTAAAATTATAAACTTAAATAATAAAATATAATTATTTTTAAATTATTTTATTTATAAAGTTAATAAATAAATATTTATATAAATAAAATTAAAACTTTTAAAAATAATAATTTTATATATTTATTTTAATTAATTTATTTAAATTATATAATATTTTATATAAATTATTTATATTTTTAATTTTATTTATAAATTAAAAATAAATAATTAAAGTTTTAAAAAGTAAAATATAATATATTTTTAAAGATTAATTTAATTAAATTTATTATATAAAACTTTTATAATAACTTTATAATTTATTATATTTATTATATTATTTATTATTAAAAACATTTTTATATTAATATATTAAATTATATTTAATTTATTTAAATTAATACTATTAGTTTATTAAAAGTTAAAATTATTATAAATTATAAATTAATTTTAATATTATTAAATATTATATATAAAATTATTATATAATTTAAATAAATATAAATTAATTAAAATAAATAAAAATAAAAGCTATTATTTTTAAAAGTTTTAATTTTACTTTATTTAAATTTATAATTTTAATAACTTTATTATAAAAAATAATTATTAATAATTAAATTTATAATTATTTAAAATAAATCTTTATTTTAAAAATTATTATTATTTAAAATAATTAATATATTTTAAAAATTAAAGAATTATAAGTTTAATTTAAAATAAATTAAAATTTATAAAAACTTTAAAATTTAATTTAATTTATTTTCAAAGAAATATTAAATAAATATAAGAAAAGTTTAAATAGAGTTAAATTAAATTATAATATAATAAAATAATTAAAAAAATTAATTAAAAATATAATTATAAATCTTTTAACTTTATATTTAAAAAGTTAAAATAATATATATATATTATAAGTAATTAATATAAAAATTATTATTAAAAGTAATTATTATTATTATTAATTAATTTAATTTATATATAAAAGTAGTAAAAATAATATAAATTAATAATAGTTAAAGGTTTATTTAATTAAATAATAAAATATTTAATTAAGTTAGTTAAACCTTACTAATTAAACTTAATTTATATATATATATATAAACTTATTAGCCTTATAATAACTAATTTATTATAACTTATTATTTTATATTAATAACTTTTAATTTTTAAAATTAAAGTTTAATATTTTTCTTTTAATTAATTAAAAACTTTATTTATTAATAAAATAATTTCTAATTAAATTATTACATTACTTAAAATTATTATTAAATATTTAATTATAATTTATTTAATATAAATATTATAAAAATATTATAAATTAATATTTTTATAAATTATTTAATCTACTTAAATTTAAATTACTTTAATAAATAAAATTAACTTTAAATTACTAATTAACTAATTACTTATTAGGCCGTTATTAAATAGTATTAACTATTAACGTTAAACTAGTCGGCTAGTCGATTAGTTAGCCCTTCTAATAGTTTCTTCTTTTATAGCGAACTATTACTTACTTTATTAGTCCTTTATCTTCTTAATTAAGGGTGTTATTTTAATTAAAGATCTTATTTTCTACTTAGTTAGCTATATAGGTAGTTAAAGTATTTAAATAAGGTTAAAAAGGGTTTAAAGAGGTAGTTTAATACTTAGCTTAATATAAATACTATTAGAATAAAGGTTATTATAAAAATCTTTAAAAAGCTTTAACTTAACTTATTTAAAATAATTATTTTAATTTTTAAAAGTTTTATAAAAGTATTAAAAATTCTTATTAAAGTAATAATTAAAGTTATTAATAAACCATTAAATTTTATTATTATTAGTTTTAATAGCTATATATTTCTCCTTATAAATATTATTAATATATTTTTTTATTTTATTTTTTAATTTAAACTTTTTTTTATAGTATAGGTAGGAGTACTATTAGTGTGCGCCTATAGTAGCTATGGACGACTTTATCCTAAGAGACTTAGGGTTGTGGCAGCTATACTACTAGAGTGTCTTCTGCTTAGGTGTTGCAAGAGAGAGAGAAAGAGAGAGAGAGAGAGAAGTTAAGTGAGCATATGAAAGTCGCTTGCTTAATCGATTGCTTAGGTGATGTAAGGGTAGGTAGGGCAGGTAAATAGGTTGACTGGCAGGTAGCTAAACGGGTTGGCGGGCACGCAGCTAAACGCCAGTTCGAGGGTCTGGTTGGTAGGCTCGAATTATCGGTTACGATAGAGAGAGAGAGAGAGTTGTTATGAGAGAGTTGCAAGACTTACCCAGCGAAGGGGTCCTACTTATTTTCTGCCGCTAGAGAGAGAGTAGTCGGCTTAAAAGTCTTATATAGGCTTGAGTTATCACATAAGGTTGTCTTTTTATAGTACCTAAGTAGCTTAAACTTCACCTTCTTTAGGCTATAACGATAATAATAATATCGTTAATTCGTCCTCTTTAAGGATTATAATAGTAAAGTAACCTTACTAATTTATCCCTTAAGAGGACTTAATATCTAAATAGTTTAAATAATTTACTTTATTATTAAAAGTTAGTTAATAATTAATTAGTATTAATTAGCTTAACTTATATATAAAAAGTAGTAAAAGTAGTATAAATTAATAATAGTTAGAGATCTACCTAGCTAGATAGTAAAGCGTTTAATTAGATTAGCTAGACTTTATTAACTAAACTTAGTTTATATATATATATAGATCTACTAACTTTATAGTAACTAATTTACTATAGCTTATTATTTCTATATATATTATATTATAATTATTATTTAATAAATAATTTATAAAATATAAAAATAAATTATTAAAGATTTAATATTAATAAAATAAATAAAAGTATTTTAAAATAAAATATAATTTAATATATTAAAATTAAATTTAAATTAATTTAATTTAATTTTATTATATATTAATAATTTAATATATTAATATAAATAAATATTTATAATAATAAATAATATTATAAATATAATAAATTATAAAATTATTATAATATATTTTATATATTAAATTTAATTAAATTTAATTTTAAAATATATAATATTTTATTTATTAAAAACTTTAATTAATTATTTTTTTAATAATATATTTAAAATAATTTAAATAACTTTAATAAAATATTAATATAAAATTTATATTATATTTATATATAAATATAATATAAATATAAAATATATATTATTAAATATTAATTTTAATTAAATATATTTATATATATATTATATATAATTTATATTTTATATATTTTATTTATTATTTATATAATATTTATATTTAATATTAATATTATAAATATATATAATATAAATAAAAGATTTAATTTATATATATATTTATTTTTAAATATAAAATTAAAAGATTTATAATTATAAAATTTTAATTAATTTTAATTAATTATTTTATTTAATTATAATTTAATTATAATTCTTAATTTAATTTAAATTACTCTTTAAGTTTTTAATTTTTATATTTTTAAAAATATTAAAGTTTTATATTCTTTAAATTTAAGTTTAATACTTTTATAAATTATAATATATTTTAAATTAACTTTATAATTTCTAATATTTTAAAAATAAATAAATTATTTTAAATATTAATAACTTTTTTATAAAAGATTTATTTTATATAATTATAAA
Source organism: Diaporthe batatas (assembly GCF_019321695.1). Lineage (NCBI taxonomy): Eukaryota > Fungi > Ascomycota > Sordariomycetes > Diaporthales > Diaporthaceae > Diaporthe > Diaporthe batatas. Next base: position 162,294 of record NW_025408577.1, read on the forward strand.
CTTAATTATTAATAATTATTTTTTTATAAAGTTATTAAAATTATAAATTTAAATAGTAAAATATAATTACTTTATTTAATTATATTTTAATTAAATAATATAATAAGTTAAATAATTATTTTAAAATAATATTATTTAATAAGTAATTATTAAAATAAAGTTAAAATTTTAAAAATAATAACTTTATTTTAATTAATTTTAATTAATTAATATAAATTATATAATAAATTTAATAATTATATATAATATTTATTAATATTAAATTAAATAATATATAATTTATAATAGTTTTAACTTTTAATAAAATAATAATATTTATTTAAATTAATTAAATATAATTTAATATATTAATATAAAAATATTTTTAAATAATAAATAATATTATAAATAATTATAAAGTTATTATAAAAGTTTTATATAATAAATTTAATTAAATTAATTTTTAATATATATATATATATATATATATATTAACTTTTATTATTTATTTTAATTTAATAATAAAATTTAAAAATATTAATAACTTATATATATATATATAATTAAAGAGTTTATAAATAGAAAGAAAGTTTAAAAATAAATAAAATAAATTTATTTAAAATTAAATTTTAAAGTTTTATATTATTAATATTAAAAGTTTAATTATTAAATTTTAAAGTTTTACTTTATTAACTTTAAAAATTTAATTCTTTTTTAAAAGTATATATAAATATTTTAAAAATAATATTTTATTTTAATTAAATATATTTATATATATATATATTACTTTTATTTATAAAATATAAAATTATATTTTTAATTTATATTTTATATTTTATATTTTTATATTTTATATTTTTATATTTTATATTTTATATTTTTATATTTTTATATTTTTATATTTTTATATTTTATATTTTTATATTTTTATATTTTATATTTTATATTTTTATATTTTATATTTTTATATTATTATATAATTAAATAAAGTTTTATTAATAATAATTATATTTAAAATTATTTAATTATTAAATATTTCTTTTAATATATATTATAATTATAATTATTAATAAAATTATAATTTTAATTCTTTTAATTAAATTTTACTTAATTCTTTTATTATATTATAATTTAACTCTTTTAAATATAAAGTTAAAAACTTATAATTATAAAATTTTAATTAATTTTAATTTGACTATTTTATTATATTATAATTTAATCTAACTTTATTTAAACCTTTATTTAAATTTATTTAATATTCTTTTCTTTAAATAAATTAAATTTAAATTAAAACTTTTAAATCTAAGTTTAAAATTCTTATAAATCTTAATTCACTTTAAATTAAACTTATAATTTTTAACTTTTTAAAATATATTAATTATTTTAAATAATAATAACTTTTTTAAAATAGAGATTTACCTTTATATAATTATAAATTTAATTATTAATAATTATTTCTCTTTTTATTTATAATAAAATTATTAAAATTATAAACCTAAATATTATATATAATAATAAAATATAATTACCTTATTTTATTATCTTTTAATTTAACTAAGCGACTCTTTTAAGTAGTTTTACTTATAATATAATAGAGTTAATAAATAAGTATTTATTTATAAAGTAAAGTTAAAACTTTAGTTAAAGGAATAATAACTTTATTTTCACTTATTTTAACTAACTTATATTTAAAAGGCCTAAGTTATATAGCGAATTTAACACTTATATATAATACTTATTAATATTAAACTAACCTATAGTTTATAATAACTTTAACCTTTAATAAATTAATAACACTAACTTAAACTAATTAAATATAATTTAATATATTAATATAAAAAGTATTTTTAATAATTAATAGTATTATAAATATAGATTATAAAATTATTATAAAAAGTCTTATATAATAAACTTAATTAAATTAATTTTTAAAAATATATTATATTTTATTTTTAAAACTTTAATTATTTACTTTTAATTTAATAGTAAAATTGAAAAAATATAAATAGTTTATATTATAATTTAATTTAATTTTAACTTTTCTAACTCTTTTAAATTTATTTAATATTTAAAATTTAAATTTAAAACTATTATAATTTAATTTAATTTAAATTCAATTTATAATTCTTTTTTAAAAATATAATTATTTTATTTAAAATTATTTTTAATTTAATAAATTATATAATAAATTAAATAATTATTTTTAAATACTTTTATTAATAATATTATAAAATTAAAAATAAATATTTATTTATAAATTATAATTAAAACTTTAATTAAAAATAATATTTTTATTTTTATTTATTTTAATTAATTTATATTTATATTTAAAAGCTATTATCTATTTATTTAATAATTATATTTACTTACCTCATTCCTATTAACTACTTATTTAATATTAATTTTTCTAAATAACTTCCTTATATTTATAAATACCTTCTAAATTAATATTAAAAGACTTTATAATATAATTTCCTTTTTTAATTTTTAATACTTTTAATATAAACCTCTTTTAATACCTCTTTTAATACCCTTTTTAATACTTTTTTTAGCACCTTTTTTAACACCTCTTTTAATATACCTTCTAATAGACCTTCTAAGTTATATATATTTAAATATTAACTAAATATTTAGATATTAATTAAATATTAAAAAGTTAAAAGTTTAAAGTATTAAAGGGTTAGAAGGAATATTAAAAGGTTAAAAAAAGTATAATCTTTACTTTTACCTTTTTAACTTTTAACCTTCTAATATTTAATTAATATTTAAATACTTAATTAATTCCTAAATATATATAAATTAAATAATAAAGGTAAAGATAAAAATAAAGGTAAAGAAATATTAAAGGAATATTAAAAGGTTTATATTAAAAATATTAAAAATTTAAGAATTTTAATTAAATATATAGTTTTATATAAGCTTTATATATAAATTTTATATTAAATAAATAATTAAAAAAGTTAAATAAATAAATATAATTATTAAATAAATAAATATTAATTTATATTTAAATTATATAATAAATTTAATATTTATATAAAATCTTTTAATATTAAATTAAATAATTTATAATTTATAAACTTTTAATTATTAATAAATTTATAAAAATAATTTAAATTAATATAATTTAATATATTAATATAAAAGTATACTTATTAATAATAAATAATATTATTAATAATTATAAAAGTATTATAAGATTTTATATAATAAATTTAATTAAATTAAATACTTAAAAATATATTATATTTTAAATTTTTAAAAGTTTTATTATTTATTTTAATTTAATAAAAGTTAAAAATTATTAATAATTTATATAATATTTTATTATTTTAATTTTATTTTTAAAAAATTAAATATATAAATTTAAATTTAATAAATATTATATTCTTTTAAAAACTTATAATTATTAAATTATTATTATTTTTATAATATATTATATAAATAACTTATTTAAAACTTATAAAAACTATTTTTAAGAATAAAAAAGCTTTAAAAAATAATATAAATAAAAATTAAAATTAAAAACTTTATAATAATAATATTTTATTTTTATTTACTTATTTTATTTATTTATTTTAATAATATATTACTATTTTTTTAAATTAATTAATTAAAAGTTAAAAATTAAAATTAAAATTAATATTAATTAAAATAAAGTTTAATTAATTATATAAAGAAATTAAAGGAAATAATTTTAATTAATTAAAAACTTTAAAAAAGTTTTAATTTAAATTAAAAGTATTCTTTTATATACTTATTAAAAAGTAAAATTATTAAGAATTTTAATTTATATTTTAATTCTTTAATTAATAAAAGTTTAAATAAAATAAAATTATAATTATTAAATTTATAAAAATTAAAATTATATTTTAATATTATTTTCTTAATAAATTAATATTTTATTTTTTAATATAAACTTTTAAATTTTATTATTTTTAGTTTTAAAATATTATAAAACTTAAAACTATTTTTAAAGAAATAATATAATAATTATTAATAAGTTTATTTAATTAAATAATAAAATATTTAAATAAATTAATTAAATTTATTAATTAAACTTAATTTATATATATATATAAATTATTTATTATTAACTTATAATAATTTATTTATTATAACTTTTATTTTATTAATATTTTTTAATTTTAAAATCTTTTTTAATTAATTAAAAGCTTTATTTATTAATAAAATAAGTTTTAATTAAATTATTAAATTATTTAAAATTATTATTAAATATATAATTATAATTTAATTAATTTAAATAGTTTAAAAATACTTTATATTAATATTTTATAAATTATTTAATTTATTTAAATTTAAATTATTTTAATAAATAAAATTAACTTTAATTATTTATTAAATTATTATTAAATAATTATTAATTATAATTATATTTAATTAGTTAATACCTTTTAATAATATTTTTTCTTTTATAATTAATATTTTAAATTAATATTTTATAAGTTATTTAATTATTTATTAAGTTATTATTAATTACTTATTAATTATAATTACTTATTAATTAATTTATAATTATTAATTAGTTTAATTAATTCTTTTAATAATCTTTTTTATTTTTTTATTTATATACTTAATTAAATTATTTAATTAATAGTTAATTAATAATTATTAAAAGTAAAACTTATTTTAAATATAAATAATTATTTATATAATAATTTAAGTAAAAATTATTTTAATAAATTATTTAATTAATTAAATTAATTAATTAAATTAATTAAATATATTAAATATAATTTTATATAATAAATATATTATTATTTTATTTATATAATTATATACTTTATTTATAAAATTATTATTTTTATTTAAAAGTTTTTAAAAAGTAATTAAAGGTTAATAAAAGTATTTAATAAATTAATAAATTATTAATTATTAATTTAAAAGCTTATTAAATAAATATAAATTATTAATTATAAAAAAATTTATTATAATTATTTATAGTTTTATACTTTTATTAATTATTATAAAAGGTTTATTATAAAAAAGTTATAAAAGTTATTTAATAAAAAAGTTTTATTTAATTATTAAAAAATTATATATATTTTAAGTTTTAATAAATAATTATAATTATTTTAAACTATTTATTAAAAATATAATTAAAAGTTTAATAATAAAAGGTTTTAAATTTATAATTAAATAAATATAAAGTTTTTAAAGTATAATAAAGTATAATAAAGTAAATAAAGTATAATAAAGTATATAAAATAATAAAAAAGTTTATAAATTTTATTAATATATATTTAATTAAATTTCTATTAAATTAATAATAATATAAATTATAAACTATTTATATTTTTTAGTTTTATTATTAAATTAAAAGTAAATAATTAAAGTTTTAAAGAGATAAAATATAATATATTTTTAAAGATTAATTTAATTAAGTTTATTATATAAAACTTTTATAATAATTTTATAATTTATATTTATATTAATATTTATTATTAAAAATATCTTTTATGTTAATATATTAAGTTATATTTAATTTATTTAAATTAATATTATTAATTTAATAAAGATTAAAGTTATTATAAATTATAGGTTAATTTTAATACTATTAAGTATTATATATAATATTATTATATAACTTAAGTAAGTTAGTTAAAATAGATAAAAATAAAAGCTATTATTCCTTTAAAGGTTCTAGCTTTATTTAAGTAAACATTTATTTATTAACTCTATAAATAAAACTACTTAAAAGTAGTTACTTAAACTACTATATTACTAAATTAAGAGATAACCTTTAGGTAAAGTAATTATATTTTATTATTTAAGTTTATAATTTTAATAGTTTATAAATAAAAAAATAACTATTAATAATTAGATTTATAATTATATAAAGGTAGACTTTTACTTTAAGAAGAAGTTATTATTATTTAAAATAATTAATATACTTCTAAAAAGCTAAGGGATTATAAATTTAATTTAAAGTATATTAAGATTTATAAAATTTTAAACTTAAACTTAAAGGTTTTAATTTAAATTTAACTTACTTAAAGAGAAAATACTAAATAAGCTTAAAGAAAGATTTAAATAAAGTTAGAAACTAAACTAGATTATAATATAATAAAATAGTTAAATACAAATTAATTAGAAAATTATAATTATAAGTTTTTAACTTTATACTTAAAAGGAATTAATAATAATATAAATATTTATAATAAAGAGTTTAATATTAAAAGTTATAATAAAAATATTTTTAATAATAAATTAATATTTAAACTTTAAAGAACTTTATTATATTAATATAATTATTTTAATAGTAAGAACTTATAAAGAATTTAACTACTTTAAAGTAACTAATTATCTTTTAAACTTTATTATTAAAAATTAATTAATAATTAATTAATATTAATTAACTTACTTATATATAAATAAGTAAAATTATATATATTAATATTAATTAAAAGTTTATTTAATTAAATAATAAAATATTTAAATAAATTAATTAAACTTATTAATTAAACTTAACTTATATATATATAAATTACTTATTATTTACTTATAGTAATTAATTTATTATAATCTATTATTCTTATAATAATATAAAACTATAATAAAACTTTTATTTTATAATATATTATAATAATATATTTTATTTTATTTAAAAATATAATATAATTATTCTTATAAAATGTTAATTTTATAATAATTATTAAAATATTTAAATCAATAATATTATATAATTAAAATTTAAAATATATTTAATATATATTTTTATATTTTTCTTTTAAATTAATTTAATAATTAAAATATATATTTATTTAATAATAAGTATAATATTTATTTTAATAAGTATTAATATTTATTCTCTTATATAAAGTAAGTTAATAAGTATTATAATAATAACCTATTATATTTTTATAATTATTATTAATATCGAATATTTTAAATAACTAGGTCTTAAGCGTTTACCACTATTTAAATTCACTATATCTTTATACAAATGTGTGCGGAATAGATAGGACACTAGTTAACACCGACCATCGAATTATCCGGTTCCCATGGGTTGTTTAAGGTATCAGCCAGCGGTGATGACCCTCTCGCTGAAACGCATCTTCATCTGATCAACTGGAGAATGTACAACACGACTGATATCATACACCTCCTCCTCTATGATACCATCATAGCCGATCTTGACAAAGTCGAAAAGACGGACTGTTAGTAAAAGTACGATACGCATTTCCACCATGACAAGTTCTTGTGCAATGCAGTTGCGTGGGCCGCGCTCGAACGGCCGGTAAGAAATATTTCGCATGTGTTTCCCGGTCTCTTCACTTTCTAAGAAACGTTCAGGGCGGAAATCCTCAGCATCTTCGCCCCAGCACTGTGTACGAAGAAAGTGTGAGTGATCCTTTGGATGCTAACCTCTGCCACGGGTGCCAAGACTCACCTTTGGATTTTTCATCAGAATATAATTATTGATAAAGAAAATTGCACCTGGCTCAACCAGCACAGACTCGCCATCAACCTCAACTACAGTGTTTGCCGTGATCTCGCGTGTTGTACCAGAAATTCCCCTCAGTCGCAATGTTTCTTTGATCACCGCACTCGTGTAGGGGATGTCCTGCAACAACTGAGGCTTTTCGCGTAGTTGCGCTGAGTCGCTAGCGACTCCTGGGCCGAGGACCATGTCGAGCTCCGCGCGCAGCTTCCCTAGGACTTCAGGGTGCTTCCACAAGTAGAAGAAGCACCACTGCAGTGCGCATGACGTCGTGTCCTGTCCGGCCAGCAGAAGTGTCTTGGCTTGATCGACGGCTTCCTGGAGTAGTGAAGGGGTGAGCGCGTCTGAGCCAAGGTAACGAGCGGCGAAGCCGGATTTCGGGTCTTGTTGGATGACAGAGGCTAGTCTTGTGTCAAGAGTCCTTGAGAGGGGTTGGAGTCAGTACGGCCTTACGCAGCAGGACGGAAAGGCTTTCCCAGCTAGTGTACCTTTTGAGGCGCCTCATCTTACGCCACGCAGATATACGCCCATAGAGTGCTGACAATCCGGACCCGAAAAAGAGGGGTTGGACAGCCACACCCTCACGGAGACAAGTTAGGATACCGTCTATCCCCTTTTCTTTCTCACCATGAGATGATGTCTGAGCGTCGAAGTTGTATCCAATTAAACAACTACTGATAACATCAGTGGCGAGGTCAGCGAGGAGGTCGCCAAGAGTCACGTCCACCTGCTGCCTCGATGCTAGGAGCAAGATGTTGAGAAATATATCTGTGTGGTCTATGATTCGATTGATTGATGAATACACCGCCTTCGGTTGAAACACTGCGGTTGGATGTCAGCCGAGCCACCAAAAGTCTACCAATCAGATCTCAATTCGACTCACTGGGATTAAGTCGCTGGCGTACAGGCCGCCATGCCCGGCCCTTAAAACGCCTGTCAACACCTCGCTGGGAGCCCCTGTGCATACTCTTCTCTCATGCCCCTACACTCACCTGTGCGATGGAAAGTGAAGTTGCTCCAAGCAATGCTTTCAGGCTGGAAGGTGTTTTCATCTTGGGTGTTGACCATGGCTCTCTGGTTGTCGCTCTCGAGAACCTTTCCGCGATATTTGGGTCCGAAATGATGATCATGGGCGCTTGCTGAGGCCAGAGATCGACAAGAAACCAATCTGGGCGGTTGAGATCCTTCCATATCTTGTACAGACCATAATCTGCCACCAAAGTATCAGTTTCCGAGTTTTAGCCGGTTGTCATGCGACTAATGAATATGCTTGAGACTCGCCTGGATGTTTGTCAGAAGCCAGCATAGGTGCCATGTTGTGCAAGTTTCCGCTAGTCCATGACCTCGGTGCTCCAGGAAGCTTCCTCCACGAAAGCCTGATAAGCAGCGTCTTTCTAAGGAGTTCAAGCCAAGAGAGGAAGAAGAAGAATGAAGCAGTAGCAACAACTGCAAGCATGAAGGAAAACTGGGACATGATGAGGGTAAGAGGAAATGTGAGGTGGATGGAAAGAAAGGATTCCTCGAGACTAAAGACTAGAGAATGGAGTTGAAGGTGTCGATTCAACTCGACAGCGCGCAGCGTTCTGCAGGACCATGTCCATAAGCATGGTTATCATCATAGATATGTGAGCCGGCTGCTACATACCTAGGACACCTCCTAGTTATACCTGTTATGGGAGGTACATAAGAGAGGCGAAGCTCTCAAGTCTTGCTCAAGATTGTGGAATTTCGAATAATACCTAGTCTATCTAAGAAAGAAAGAAAGGGAGGAAGAAAAGCCTTCAAGGGATCCAACGTTAGAAGAGCTTAGGGCCTCAGAGGCTGCAGGTAGCCCGTACGCCCAATCACCCACCTCAGCCCCCAGCCTAATACAACTATAATAATACCGTCCTATATAAGGTACTTTATTAATTAAAACTATATAATATATTTTAAACTAAACTTTAATTTAATAATATATTAATTTAATATAAAGTTATAATAAATAAAATATAATTTAAAATATAACTTTTTTAATAATTTATAACTTTATATATATTAATATTAATTATAATATTATATTATAAACTTTAAATAAAATAAAGTTAATATTTTAATTTATTTTTATATTTAAATTAAAAGTAATATAAAAAAGTAAATATAAAGATATAAAATTTAATTTTATAAAATAAAAATATAAAAAGTTTTTATTTTTAATTTTATAAATGAAATAATATAATACTTTAATTTTAAAAAAGTTATATTATTATATAATTTTTAAAAGTTTTATTTAATATTACTATTTTAAATAAAATATAAAAATTAAAATAGTCTTTATAGTTTATAATAAAAGAAATTTAAATTATTTATAAAGAATTATTAATTTAAAACTAAAGTTATTTAAAAATAATATAATAAAGATAGTGAAGCTATAATCCCGTATTGTGAAAAGTATAAAACTATTTAAATTAATAAAATAAGTAAAGTATATAAACTTATTAATTAATTTTATAAATATTTAATTAATAACCTTAATATTAATATTTTAATATAATAATTCTAATTTTAAAAATATATTTTATAAACTTAAAAATATATTTTATTATTATAACTTTAACTTTATAATATTAAAAATATTATTAATATATTAATAAATAATATTTAAAATAAAATATTATTTTATTTTATATTTCTATTTATATTTTTATATATTTTAATTATTATTATATAAATTATTTATTTCTTTTAATTTTATTATTAAATTAAAAATAAATAATTAAAGTTTTAAAAATAAAATATAATATATCTTTTAAAAATTAATTTAATTAAACTTATTATATAAAACTTTTATAATAATTTTATAATTATTTATAATATTATCTATTATTAAAAGATATCTTTTATATTAATATATTAAGTTATATTTAATTAATTTAAATTAATATTATTAACTTTAATATAAATTAATTTATATAAAGTTAAAGTTATTATAAATTATAAACTATTTAATTTAATATTAATAAGCTTTATATATAAATATTAAATTTATTATATAATTTAAATTTTTAAATATAAGTTAGTTAAAATAAATAAAGATAAAACTATTATTCCTCTAATTAAAGATATATATAGTTCTAACTCTACTTAAATAAATATTTATTAAGTAAAACTACTTAAAATTAGTTACTTAATAAAATTAAAAGATAACTAAATAAAGTAATTACACTTTATTATTTAAATTTATAATTTTAATAACTTTATTTAAAAAAGAAATAACTATTAATAATTAAATTTATAATTATATAAAAGTAAATTTTACTTTAAAAAAGTTATTAATATTTAAAATAATTAATATATTTTTAAAAAGTTAAAGAATTATAAACTTAATTTAAAGGAAATTAAAATATATATAAATTTTAAGTTTAAGTTTAAAAGTTTTAATTTAATATTTATATTTATAAAAATAAAAGTAATTATATAATTTAAAAGGAGGTTTAAATTAAATTAAAGATTAAATTAAATTAGAATAAAAAATTAATTAAATAAAAATTAATTAAAAATTATAATTATAAATCTTTTAACTTTATATTAAAAAAGAATTATTATTATATATAAATATATTTATAGATTATTTATATTTTTAATTTTATTATTAATTTAAAAGTAAATAGTTAAAGTTTTAAAGAAATAAAATATAATATATTTTTAAAGATTAATTTAATTAAATTTACTATATAAAACTTTTTATAATAACTTTATAATTTATTATATTTATAATACTATTTATTATTAGAAGATACCTTTTAATATTAGTATATTAAGCTATACTTAGTTTATTTAAGTTAGTGTGTTAAAGGTTAAAGTTATTATAAATTATAGACTATTTAGTCTTAATATTATTAAGTACTATATATAATATTACTATATAACTTAGATATAAGTTAGTTGAAATAGTAAAAATAAAAGCTATTATTCCCTTAAAGAATATATATAGGTTTTAACTCTACTTAAGTAAATATCTATTTATTAGCTTTATTATATTATAAGTAAAACTACTTAAAAATAGTTATTTAACCTATTATATTATTAAATTAAAAATAATTAAATAAAGTAACTATACTTTATTATTATATATAATATTTAAGTTTATAGTTTTAATAGCTTTATTATAAATAAAAAAGATAATTATTAATAATTAAGTTTATAATTATATAAAGGTAGACTTTTATTTTAAAAAAATTTATTAATATTTAAAAAATAAAAATTATAAATTTAATTTAAAGTATATTAAAATTTATAAGAATTTTAAACTTAAAATTAAGAAATATAAAGCTTTAACTCTTTTAGAGATATTAAAGTTAAAAAGCTTAAAAGAGTTTAAATAAGGTTAAATAAGATTATAATAATATAATATAATTAAATAAAAACTAATTATAAAATTATAATTATAAGTTTTTAGCTTTATATTTAAAAGGATAAATATATTTATATATTAAATTATATAACGGTTATATATATATATAAAGTATTTAATTTAAACTTTTCTTTTATATTTAAAAATTTATTTTTAAATATAAAATTAAAACTTTATAATTATTATTTTTAAATAACTTTTATTTAATTAATTTTAATTATTATAATTTAATTTAACTTTATTTAAATCTTTTAAGTTTTTTATAAGTTTTTAACTTAAATTTAAATTTTATATAAAGTTTAATTTATTTAAAATATAATTTATAATTCTTTATTTATATTTATATTTATATTTATATTTATATTTATATTTATATTTATATTTATATTTATATTTATATTTATATTTATATTTATATTTATCTTTATCTTTATATTTATATTTATATTTATATTTATATTTATCTTTATATTTATATTTATATTTATCTTTATATTTATCTTTATTTTTATCTTTATATTTATCTTTATATTTACCTTTATATTTATCTTTATATTTATCTTTAATAGGTCTATTTATCTTAATAATTATATATAGGCACTAGGTATATCCTTAGATGTTTTAGGAATAGAAGTGATACCACCTAATAAGGGTGGACTGGATTAAGGTTAGAAGTTTACTAAAATTACACTTAAACCTTATGCAGGCCAGCCTGGGTGGATGCTTTCTTGTGAAACTTAAGAATGGTCCCTACAAGGAGCATGGAATCATTCATCTGCTAGAGCTTCACGATCATGCAACTGATGGATCTGAAAGGTATATCACATTGTGCATCTGTTCCCGACATGAATACGATTGTAGTGTATGATGAGTCCCCTCAAAGATACCTATCAGGCAAATTGGGTGTTGGGAGTTTTCCAGGTTCTCTCCAACAGACCAGACCAAAAATAGGCTCCCTTGTAATCCACAGCATGCAGAATCGAGTATAGATTGCCTGTTGCTCAACACAACGATCCCATGATTGAGACTGATGATCTTGATGTTTAGATCTCACAAATGAATCTATTCAGGCAGTGGAAGAGTCTTATACATGGTCATATAAGAGCCACGCTGCTCATAGTAGCAATAAGAGACCCATGTAGTTAGGCGGGATGTTGCAAAGTCAGCTTCGGGACTGCTCCTCCTGTCAGTTGCCTTGAAAATTGCTAGATTGTTGGGTGGAATACTTACACTACCTTGTGCAGCAACCTCGCATACCGACCATCAGCCCAGTTGTTCCAATTGAGCTTCTTGAATACAGTGTTTAGATTGCGGTTCACCTCATCGTCGTTCTTGTGGAACATGTACACCGGCACATACACCTTCGTCTCAGGCGCTGATGTTCGGCCCGAGAACTCCCAGTTGATGTCAATGCCCTGACGCAACCGTTCCACATTCCACGGCCGGCAATGATCATCACTCTCCTGCGATTCCGGGTCGTTTACCAGCAGATGCCAGACCGCCTGCAACCGCCGAAGGCCCTCAAGCGTCTTGTCGTCCGTCAACCGCCCTCCAAGCGTGACCGCGTCACGGATACATGCAAAGGCGTTGCACTGGATGCGATAGTATAGCTTCACGCGGGCCTTGCTTGGGTCGGCGCAGTCGACGCTAACCAGGTTGAAGAAGGAGTTGGGCCTGTTCATCTTGGCGCACTCCCGGCATCTGGTGTCTCCGCGACCGACCTGGCCACAAGGGGCTTGAAAGAGGTACTTCTCCAGGCGGTCGAGGGACTGGCCCATGACGGCGCTGGCGCCTGGCAGTGTGCGAATCGCATCAACCACACCCTTGTTGAGATCGGGCAGATTATCCCATCCACCGCCTCTAGCGAAGAACTTCTGCAGCGGGCAGAAAGTGCACTTGAGACTCCTGGTCCCACAAGCGAAGTCCACGCCCATGAAGCCTTTTGGAACTGGCGCCTCCGCGCGGGTCCGAGCTTTGGCGGCGTCAAATTCTGATTGATCTTTGAGGCCGAAAACCTCGCTAAGGTGATGGAACCACTGGGCGTCCACCGAGGTCATCTCCGGGACGAGGCGGGAGAAACTGGCGAGGAAGGCGGACTCTCCTATGGGATCTCGGTCAGTCCCGATCTCGCGGCTGACAGGCTCCAGGTAGAAGCGGACTATTGGTCCTCGATCCTCAGACAGGTTGATGGAGAGTTCTATGGGCAAGCCATTGTAGGCCAATGTTATCTTCCATTGTGGGTGCGGAGGCTTGGGCCCCAGTCCTGGTAGCGCTGCACGCAAACAGGCGACGTGTGCGGCCTGTTGTTCGGTGTTGTAGGAGCCGGCCTCTGATAGGTATGCCTCGAAACGTGGCACTAAGTAGTTTGACCAGAACTCAACGTCCTCAACAGTGCCCTGCAAGCTCCTCCCTGGCAGGTCAGCAGCGCTCGCTGCTGAAAGTGTAGCCATTTTTGAAATGATTGAGATATGGATTGCGATTTCACGGGAGTGGCTTGGCCTGAGGTGCTGTTTGTCTTGAAATAGCATTGGCGTGCTGGTGATGAGTTTAATGCTCAGAGTTCCCCCTGGCCTTTCCTCCGGAGGCTTGCTGAGAAATACTGAAGCAGCCTGTCTTCAGCTGCCCACCGCTTTCGTGGCATCTTTTCGCCCAATCCTTACACTCATAGAAGCTATAACAGTTAAGTACTATATACTAAGACTTATTTTATTTTAAGTTAAGTTTTTTCTTAATTTAAAAATTTAATTTAATTAATTACTATGATAATAATAATATTATAATATAAAAAGAATATTAATTAATATTAAGTTAATATTTACTTACTTAACTTTAATATTTATTTATTTAATAATTTTTATAAACTTATTTAATATTTATTTTTTTAAATAACTTTTTTATATCTATAAATACTTTCTAATTTAATATAAAGAAATTCTATAAAATAATTTTTATCTTTAATTTTTATATTTTAAATATAAATCTCTTTTAATATACTTTTAATATACTTTTAATATACTTTTAATATACTTATTAATATACTTTTAATATACTTTTAAACTTTATATATTTAAATATTAATTAATATTTAAATATAAACACTATACTCTTTTAATATTTTAATACTTTTAAAACTTTTAATATTTAATTAATATTTAAATATTTAATTAATATTTAAATATATAAGGTTTAAAAGGTATATTAAAAGGTATATTAAAGAAGTATTAAAAGTTATTTTAAAAGAGTATTAAAAGTATATTAAAAATATTAAAAGTATATTAAAAGTATATTAAAATAAGTATTAAAAAAGTTTATATTTAAAGTATTAAAACTTTAAAATTTTAATTAAATATATAGTTTTATATAAGTTTTATATATAAAATATTAATATAAAATAAGTTTATAAAAATTATTAAATAAATAAATATTAAAGTTAAATAAGTAAATATTAGTTTAATATATATAAATATTATTAATTATTATAAAATAAGAAAATATTTTTAAATAATTTATATTTTAAAATATTTAAAATTAAAAGAAGATATTTATATTTATTTATATATATTTAAAATTATATATAATATATTTATATAAATATTTAAAATTTTATTTTATTTTATATAAATAAAGTTAAAATATATAAGTAAAATAATAATATTAATTAAAATATTATAATAAAAATATAAAATTAAATTCAATTAAAAATAATTATTATTTAATTAAATTATATAAATAAGATTTTAATTAAAAATATTTACTTTTAATAAAAATATAAATTTATATATATTATTAACTTTAATTATATTATATTTTTCCTTTATATTATATAACTCTTTACTTTTTCTTTTAAAACTTATATATAAAGTTTTAATAACTTTATATATATTCTTATAATCCTTTTATAGAAAAACTTTAAATTTATTCTTTTATTATTTTTATTATATTTATTTATTTTATTAAAAGTTAATAATTATTAATAATAAAAATATAAACTTAAAGAAAAATAAACTTATTATATTTATTCTTTATTTTTTATAAATTACTTTTAAAACTTTCTTTAAAAGTTTTAATACTTTATTATAAAAGTTTTAAAAATAATAAATTATAAATTATTTCTTTATTTTAAGTTTTTATAATTAAGAATTATATATTTAAATAAAAGTTATAATATTTATTTAATAAAAGCTTTATTATAAAGTATATATATATATATATTTAAATAAATAATTTTAAGTTAAACTTTTTAATATAATTTATTTATATAATAATTATTTTTAAATTTAATTTTATTATATAACTTTTATAATAATTATATTATAAATTATTTTATTTATAATTTTAATTAATATTATTATTAAAATAATACTTTTAACTTTATTTATATATTATAAAATTAAAGTTATAAATATTTATTATATTATAATTATTATTATTAATATTAAATTCTTTTAAATATTAAGTTTTAAATATTTTATTATATAAAATATTATATATATTTTAAATATATATAAAATAGAAGTAAATTATATAAAATAAAAATAAAACTATATAATTATATATATATTATTATTCAAGTTTTATTAATTAGTTTAATAATAAAATAATAATTTATAAATAATATATATATATATATATTTATATTTATAAATAATTATTAACTTTTAATAATATATAAAATATAATCTCTTTTAAGTATAAGATTAAAGGACTTATAATTATAATTTTATAATTAATTTTTATTTAACTATATTATATTATTATAACTTTATTTAGTTTTAGTTTTATTTAAACTTTTTTAAGTCTTTTAATATTTCTTTTAAGGGAGTTAAATTTAAAAGAAGCCTTTAAATTTATATTTAAAATTTTTATAAATTTTAATTTTCTTTAAATTAAATTTATAATCTTTTAATTTTCTAAAAATATATTAATTATTTTAAATATTAATAACTTCTTTTAAAATAGAGATTTACTTTTATATAATTATAGATTTAATTATTAATAATTATTTCTTTTTTATTTATAATAAAGCTATTAAAATTATAAACTTAAAGTAGTATTATATATAGTAATAGAGTGTAGTTACTTTATCTAGTTATTTTTAGTTTATATAGTAGGTTAAGTAACTACTTTTAAGTAGTTTTACTTATAGAGTTAATAGATAAGTGTTTATTTATAAAGTAGAGCTAGAACCTTTAAAGGAATAGTAACTTTATCTTTACTTATTTTAGTTAACTTACTTAAATTATATAATAACCTTATATATAGTATTTAATAGTATTAAAATTAAATAGTTTATAATTTATAATAATTTTAACTTTTAATAAGTTAATAGTATTAACTTAAACTAATTAGGTATAGTTTAATATATTAATATAAAAGGTATCTTTTAATAATAAATAATATTATAAATATAAATTATAAAGTTATTATAAAAGTTTTATATAATAAACTTAATTAAGTTAATTTTAAAAGATATATTATATTTTATTTTTAAGACTTTAATTATTTATTTTTAATTTAATAATAAAACTAAAAAATATAAATAATCTATAATTTATATAAAATATAATAAAAATAAAATAAAAATAAATTTAAAAGTTTTTATAAAATAATTATAAAATTAAATATTAATATATTTTAAAATAAAATTAAATTAACTTTATATTAATTTAAAGTTTAATTTTAATATATAAAGCTTTATTATATATAAATAAAGTACTTTCTTATTTATTTTAAAATATTTAATTTTATAAAATTTATTCTTTTATATATTATAATGTTTTTAATAAATAATAATTATAATATAATAATAATAAATACTTTTTATAATTATTTTTATATTTAATACTTATAATATATATAATTAATTTAAAAGTTAATAAGCTTTTTATTAAAAGTTTTAATTAAAAACTTTATTTTATTATTAATTAATATTATATAATAACCTTTTTATTACTTAACTTTTAATTCCTTTAAGTTAATTTACTTTTATAATAAATAATAATTATAAAGTAACTTAAAATAATTTTAAATAATTATTTTTAATTAAATTTTATTTCTATTAATTAATTAATATAATATATTTTAATAAACTCCTTGTAATTACTTTTATAAAACTATATATAATTAAAATTAAAATATATAATAATTAAGAATTATTAAAAATAATAATAATTAAATTATAATAATATTTAAAATTAAATTAATAGTATTTAAATTAAATAAAAGTTTAATTATTATATTATTATAAATAATAAACTTATATATTAATAAATTATTAATAAATTTTAAAATTAAATATAGTTAACTTTAAATTAATTTAGTATTTAATTTTAATATATAAACTTTTATTATACTTTAATAAAGTATTTCTTAATTTATTTTAATAATATTTAATTTTTAAATTTAATCTTTTAAATATTATAAAATCTTTATTTAATATATAACTATTAAAAATTTTATATATAAGTTTTAATAAAAATAAATAATAATATTATATAAAAATATAATATAATTAAATATTATATAATTTTACTTTTATTTTATATATATTTTAATATATATATAATTATTTTATATATTAATAAATATTTTAAATTTAAGAAATAATAAGAATATAATATTTATAATAATAATTATAATATATAAAAAAGTTAAAAAGTATTATTATTATTATTATTATTATTATTATATATTTAATTTATAATAAATTAAATAAAAATATAATA
This sequence comes from Diaporthe batatas, assembly GCF_019321695.1. Lineage (NCBI taxonomy): Eukaryota > Fungi > Ascomycota > Sordariomycetes > Diaporthales > Diaporthaceae > Diaporthe > Diaporthe batatas. The sequence goes on from NW_025408577.1 coordinate 180,856, forward strand.
TAAAGTATAATAAAGGAAATATAAAAAGTATTATATAAATAATTAAATAAAATATAATAAAATCTTTTAATTGATTAAGACACTATTTAAGCATAGCTAGATACCCGGCTTCTAATTTAAGTATGTAAATTTCCAGTCTCCATGTTAGCTACGGAGCAGGCAGGCAGAATCCGATGCTTCCAGGTAAAAGTTAAAAGCCTGTTTAAAGTAGTGGGCGCCCCTCTATTTTTATCTTTGTCTTGAGCTACATCCCGCCGGAACTTAATATAAGCCTTCCCGTCGAGCTACTATGGTGCATGACAAAACTTGTAAACCTTCTGAATAAGTAAATTTTGAAAATTTTCACAGCAGAGTTGCCGGAACACTGTGGTGGCTGGGACCCGGTGTGTCACCCATGCCAGTGGCTTTTTTTTACGAAAGGACATGCAATGTGGTGGTTTGAAAGCAAGAGTGGCTCGACAATGACATTTCAGATCAGAATATGTGGTTTCGCTTCTATTCCGTATACGTCCGAGGACATACAGAATATAAAGGTAGGATCTTGACGCGCCCATCGCTCCCAGGAAAGGACTTGAATCGCGCCCATGGTCCATCAGCAATTGAAAATGGAGAACTACGAGAACATTGCAGCTCAAGCAGCACAGGCTTGCGCGATATCTGTCGACGACATTGAGTATGTCCACCGTGTCAGCCCGATACAGGAAGGCTTATGGGCAGCCAGCACGCCGGAACATGCCGCATATACCTACGAACTCGTGATCGAGGGCAAAGCTGATGCAGGAAATAAGTTCAAGGCTGCATGGCAGGATCTGGTGGATGTTACACCGATGCTCCGGAGCTGTATGTTGGTATTGGGACCGTCGTGTCATCTATTCCAAGTTGTGTTGCGTGCAACCAGTCCATGTGCAGGTCGCATCTACTCACCAGACGACAGCCCTATGCACCTGGGGCAACTTGACCACACTGGACTTGCACAACTATATTTTTCAAACTCGTCATCCTCTGCTGAGGAACACACCTTCCAGGCAGTCCTCAAAATCCACCATGCTTTATTCGACGGCTGGGCCATGCGCCTAGTCCTGGACAAGCTTCGGAAGGCCTACCGCGGCGAGGCCTTGGCCGGTCCGCCCAAGTTTCAGCAGTTCATCGACTACATCTACGCTCTGAACAGGGACAGCGAAAAGACCGGAGCCGCATCTGATTTCTGGCGATCCAGAATGGCCGACTGCAGGGCGGCAGACATTGTGGACCGCATCCCCGGCCTGAACGCAATGACAGACTCCACTACGACTTTCGGAAGCCCACAAACATTCCAGAGCACCACGGGGTCTTTCACCCTCTCCGTAATGGCCTACGCCGCCTGGGGCATTCTGGCCGGCGCATATGCCGCAACAGACAACGTCCTCTTCGCGACGATGCTCTCGGGTCGCGACGTCCCGGTCGAAGGCGCGCTCGACATGGCAGGGCCGACTATGGCGGCAGTGCCGTTCCACATCCGCGCCGGGCGCGACCAGTCGGTCGCCGCCGTCCTGGATCAGATCAAGGGTGATTTGCACATTGCTGTTGCGAACCAGCACGTGGGGTTGGCCAGGATCTGCCGTGACTACGGGGGATTCCCGAGCTCGCAGTTGCAGACGATGCTTCTCTGCCAGCCGGCGCATCTCGATGTTGTGGGACTACAGTCAGACGCCGGCTTAGGCAGCCCTGATTGGAAGGTGACTGGGCATGGAGGTGAAGCGCACCCATATGCTCTGGTGGTCGAGTGTTGGCTTCCTCGTGATTGTGGCCCATTGCGACTGACAGCCTACCACGATTCGAGGCTCCTCAGCTCGTCCCAGGCAGAAATGCTGCTAAGGCAGTTGTCCGAACTTACTTACAAAATCCAAAGCTGCGTGGATGAGCCCGCCGGGTCTCGGTCTCTCGTGGGAGACATCTGCCTCTCCAGCTCAGGCGATGTGCAAGCGTTGGCGCGGTTCAACGCGGAGCGCCCACCACCTGTTGACCGTTGCATCCACGACCTATTTATGGAAACTACGAAAGTTCACTCGAACTCTATCGCTGTAGATGCTTGGGACGAGAAATTCAGCTACAGCCGCCTCGACGAGCTGTCAGACAGGCTGGCGCAGAGCCTGACACGCCTTGGAGTTGGACCCGAGGTACAGGACATTGACCCCAAGTTCTCTCAAATGTACTGACAAAAGAGCAGAAAACAGTGCTTGTGTTCTTTCCCAAATCGGCATGGGTTGTTGTCGCCATGCTGGCAATACTCAAAGCCGGGGGGGCCTTCGTGCCCGTAGATCCCGCTCAACCGGATGGTCGCATCAAGGATATGGCACGCATATCAACGTGCCAGATCGCTATTTCACACCCATCTCTCACGGCTCGCCTCGAAAAGGTGATTGGATCGCAGTGTATTATGCTGGAAATAAGCCACGCGGCCCTCGCAGCCGTCGAGCCCCCACCGGCGTTGCTCACATCAAGCCACATTGCCGCCAGCCCGTCGAGCCTAGCCTATATCCTCTTTACCAGCGGCACAACGGGCGTCCCCAAGGGCGTGGCTGTCGAGCACCGTGCAGTAGCCTCGAGCATAACCTGCCGCTCCTGTCCCGATGCCATGAACATGACCTCGTCATCCCGAGTCCTGCAGTTCTCATCATACTGCTTCGACGCCTTCATCGACGAAGTATTCATGACACTCACGCGCGGTGCGTGCATCTGCGTCCCTCATACGGACGAGCTCCTCGGGGGTCTGGCCGATGCCATTGACCGCTACAAGATAACCTGGTCCATGATCACACCCTCCGTAGCCCGCGTTCTCAACCCCAAGCGCACGCCGACGCTCCAGACGCTGATACTGATCGGCGAGGCCGCCGTGACAGCCGACATCGAGCAGTGGCGAGGTCATGTGCCGCAGCTGCGCAACGGATACGGCCCCACCGAGACCTGCGTTATCTGCGTCGTGGGAGACTACTTCTCGGAGAGGCGCTACACCGCTGGCACGTCGCTCCTCGGAACGCCTCGAGGCTGCCTGGCGTGGGTTGTAGACCCGACGAATCCGAACCGCCTGACGCCTATTGGCGCGGCCGGAGAGCTGCTTATCGAAGGGCCAAATCTTGGGCGTGGGTATTGGGGAGATGCCGCTGGGACTGCGGCGTCTTGGATCAGTGGTCTTGACTGGCCTGGTGGCCTGGGCCATGAACGACGACTGTACCGTACGGGAGATCTGGTTCGCAGTAAGCTAAAGCCCGCAACATGTCTTCAAGAAATCTTGCTGGCCAGGACATATATTGACATTGCACAGTGCGGCCGAATGGATCCCTCATTTACATGGGTCGTATCGGAGGAGACTCGCAGGCAAAGCTTCGCGGCCAACGCTTTGAACTGCTCGAGGTGGAGCAGAATGTACGCCATGTTTTACCATCGATACAGCAGGTGACAGCCGTGGTCTTCACGCCTTCCGAGACAGGGCTTGAAGAAAAGAGGCTTGCCGTATTGTTCGTCAATCATGTCCGGTACAAGTCTACCATCCGCGCTGATCAAGACGTCAATACCAAAGACGTGGCATGGGGCGAAGTGCTCCCCGAGCAACTCCAACAGGAGCTACTCGAGGCTCGGCGCCTTTTAGAGACCAACCTGCCGTCATATATGATCCCGTCCCACTGGATCCATATGCAAGAGATGCCCCGCACCGTGTCAGGTAAAGCTGACCGGAAGACGATGACGCGATGGCTGCAAAGCCTCACCCCCCAACAACTCGGCTTCTTCTTGCTAGACCGAGCGTCAAGAGCACCAAGGGCTGCAGCGTCTTGCAAGGAGGAGGCACTTGTAAAGCTCTGGACTAAAGTCCTAGGAATCAAAGAGGACGAGATCAGCGTGGATGCCGACTTCATATTCCTGGGCGGTGACTCGATCAAAGCCATGCGGCTAGCGGCTGCGTCTCGGTCCCATGGCATCACTGGTCTCTCCACCACTGCGATACTGCAATTCGGAACCATCGAGGCGTTGGCGAAAGAAATAAGGCTTCGTGGGGTCGACCGTCCGAGCGGTGAAGCCGAGGACCCTCTGCCGGCTCCGTTCTCCCTTCTCCGCTTGGTTGGGCAGTCAGCCGCAGACGCAGTCATTGACGCCGCCAGAGCATGCCAGGTAGCGCCGTCAGCTATTCAAGATTTGTACCCGGTGACCCCCTTCCAGAAGAGCCTGTTCACTGCTAGCCTGAACAGCACAAATGCGTACCGGGGTCTGTTTGTTTACAAGCTTCGGCACGATGTCAATGTGCAGAGACTGCAGGACGCTTGGTCTGCTCTGGCAAGCGCCACACCGATCATTCGGACTCGCCTGTATACGACACCCGCGGGATTCTTCCAAGCAGTGGTCCAAAACGCCGTCACCTGCAACGTCGTGTCGTCAAGTCTGGATGATCATCTCTTCATGGAGCGAGAGGCGTCACGGGCTATCACCTTTGGATCTCCTCTATACCGTGCTTCCATCCTTCAGGATGTCAGGGAGGGTTGGCTTCAGAGTTACTTCGTATTGAATGCGCATCATGCTGTGAGTTTCCTATTTTAACCTCCAGCTTCTCGTTGTCAATCCTTTCTAATCAAGCTGGTGTTTCCAGGTGTATGATGCATGGTCTCTTTCCGGCCTTACCCATCAACTCAAAACGCTGTACAATAACCGCCCACAGGAGCACGACCAGACCCACCCTTCCGCGAATCAATACGTGCGCTTTGTAGACCATGTACTGCGCGCTGAAAGGAGTTTAGCTCAATCTTTCTGGAGGGAGTATCTCACAGGGGACCCGTTCACGCAGTTCCCACATACCAAGGTCTCCCCTTCCCAGTGGTTGCCAACCACCGATGCGACCACCGAACACGCGTTCTCCTTCCGCGGACGACACACCAGAGCGTCTGTCGCCCTGTACGCCGCATGGAGCCAGCTCGCAGCCATATACGGCGGTACCGACGATGTTGTGTTCGGCATCGTCACCACAGGTAGAGACATCCCGACGCTCCCTCACAGCGTGGACATCGTGGGCCCCATGGCGGCTACGGTGCCACTACGCATCCACGTGCCTACGGGGCGGGACACGCCGGTGTCAGCCCTGTTTGACGAGGTGCAGAAGGCGATCGCCGAGGTGACTCCGTACGAGCATTGCGGGATGAATGAGATCCGCAAGGCCAGCGCCGCGGCGGCGGCTGCTTGTGGCTTCCACAGCCTGCTGGTCGTGCAGGCAACATCGACCGTATTGGGGAAGCACGAGCGCGTTGATGACCCGGTGGTATCCGAACGGGACGCTGGAGCGAACATCCACCCGTATCCCCTGGTTCTGGAGGCGACGGTGCGTGAGAATATGGGCGACGTCAACGTGGTGGCGCACTACGACTCCACGCTCTTGGATGGGGCAACAGTCCAGCGCCTGCTAGAGCAGCTAGGCCATCTCGTCCAGGAGATGGTATGGCTCGCTGGAAGCTGCGGAACATTGGGCCAGGTGGATCTGCTCAGCCCCAGCGACAGGGCCAGCATCTGGGGGTGGAACAGTGAGCCGATGGTCGTGGTCCCCGTCCAGCGTCGCGTGCACGACATCATTGCCGAGCAGACATTGCTCCGTCCAGACAAAACTGCCGTTTTCGCGTGGGATAAGGAGCTCACATATACTGACCTAGAACGTCTGTCGTCGGCTCTAGCTGGGGTACTGTCTGGTCGTGGTGTGAAGACTGGTCAATTTGTCCCCATATGCCACGAGATGTCGGCATGGTCAGTGGTTGCCCAGGTCGCCGTCCTGAAGGCCGGTGCTGCTTGTGTCTCCCTGGACCCGAGTTACCCAGAAGCTCGAAATGCTGAAATTGTGGCCCAATGCGACGCCTCAGTCGGCATCGTGTCCAGCACAACCGAGCCGCTGTTCTCCAAGTCTTCACTGACCCTGCTGGTTGCCGAGTTCCACTCGCAGTCACCATCTCCGCCTCCAGCTACTAGTTTGGTTCCAGATCAGCCTGGAGAGGTCGCCACTCCTGTCAGCCCGGCATATTGCGTCTTCACCAGCGGTTCGACCGGAAAGCCCAAGGGAATCATCATCGAGCATGCCGCATTGTGCACCTCGGCACAGCACTATGGTGCAGCGATGCGGCTTTGCCCCACGTCTCGTGTGCTGCAATTCGCATCGTGCGCTTTTGACGTGAGCGTTGGTGAGACTTTGACCACCCTCATGCATGTGGGTATTCTTCTATTTCATCTGTCGAGGGATATGTAGGCCACTGGGGATCCTGTACTAATTACTGCGGCTGTTCATCCAGGGCGGCACCGTTTGTGTGGCCCGCGAAGACGATAGGCTGGCTGACCTGGCTGGATGCATCACACGCCTACAAGTCAACTGGCTCTATCTGACCTCGGCGGTTGCATCAATGTTGCAACCGAGTGATGTTCCGAGACTAGAGACTCTGGTTGTCGGAGGCGAAGCTGTACATCAGCAAGTCGTCGAGACGTGGGCTGAGAGCCATGTGACACTGATTAACGCATACGGCCCGGCCGAGACTACAATCTACTGTTCCGCCCGCATCGTCTCAACCAAGGACACCGACGCCCGTGACATCGGTACCGCGCTGGGCTGCCGGATGTGGATCGGCTGGGCCCCGGGGCAAGACGACAGCAACCTTCGGCTCGCTCCTCTCGGCGCCACGGGCGAGCTTCTCATCGAAGGCCCGATTGTCGCCCGCGGGTATCTCGGTCTTCCTGACTTGAACGCTACGAAGTTCGTTGGCATGCCCTGGCTCCGGCCAGATCGCAAGGTGTACCGGACGGGAGATCTTGCTTCCCAGGATGCACAGGGCCATTTCCATTTCCGTGGACGCCGCGACAATGGGCTGGTCAAGATCAATGGGCAGCGGCTGGATCTAGGCGAGGTCACTACCGTCCTTGCGAGCTCACGCGGTGATATACGACAGGCGGCGGCGGTTACCTTTCAACGTCAGGGTGTCGCGGATTCGCCGCCGAGTCACCCGGCCGTCCGCCTGGCCGCTTTCATCGTCTTGTCCGACACGGCCTCTGCTCTCGGGTCTGTTAACATCACGCGCCTTTCTCCTCTTGCGATGACCCATGGGTTGCGGGAGCGAATCTTGGACATTAAGAAACATCTTCAAACATTGCTCCCGAAACACATGATCCCATCTGTATTTGTACCGGTGTCCGCTCTCCCGAAGACTAGGACGCTGAAGATAGATTTGAAGGCTATGGCCAAGATGATGGAAACTATGACCGAGGCAGACCTTCAAAGCCTCTCATTGTCCTTGCGCGCAGACATATCAGAAGGTACGGCATACAAAGCGCCTCGCAATGCTATGGAGTCAACAATACTGCAACACTGGACCAAGGCCCTGGGCTTGTGTGAGAAGACCACACCCGCCGGCGTCGACGACAACTTCTTCGAACTTGGTGGCGACTCGATCACTGCAATGCACTTCACCTGGCTTGCACGAGGGGACGGTCTGCACCTTTCCGTGCGAGACATTTATGCCCACCCTTCAGTCTCCGACCTGGCCGGCCTTCTGGCCACACGATGCCCCGAGGGGTCACCAGAACAGAAAGCAGATGACCCCCCCCTGCCATTTTCTCTCGTGTCTGCTGGCGAGAAGGAAGCGGTGCTCAGCGAGGTTCGCGAGCTGGGACTTGGTGCCACCGACGTGGAGGACATTTACGCCGCCACCGTTACACAACGTGGGCTCCTTCTGGAAACAGAGACAAGCAAAGACCTGTGGGTCTCAAAGGATGTCTTTGAGTTCGAAGCCGACGTGGATCCCGAAAGGCTGCGAGTCGCCTGGGAGCGCCTCGTCGAGCTCAATCCCATCTTCCGGACCCGTATTGTGCATGCCGCGGCTGTGGGAGGTGTCGCCCAGGCCTACCAAGTTGTCCTACGTCCTGGGAAAGTATGGGGGGATGGATCGCAGGCAGAGGAGTGTAGATTTGGTTTTGGCCACCCGTTGTCATATCAACGGATCCAGAGTAACCGATTCGAGTGGATCCGCCACCATTCTCTGTGTAGGTCGACCACTAACCTCCACAGCCCTTTGAGATGATTGATTACTGACACAACCTTCCCTCCTTTCTCCCTTGCAGATGACGGCTGGGCCACCAACCTCGTTCTGCACCAATTTGAACACCTATATAGAACCGGTGGCCCAGACAAGCGGCTGGTTCTGCCCCCTTCATGCTACATCCGCATGTTGCAACGCCACGATGCAGAAACAGCCAAGACATTCTGGCAAACAGAGTTCAGCAACATCAGCACAGGCGCGCTGGAGTCGTGTGCGTTCCCACGCACACTTTCCAGCAAGACTTCGGACTTGACTCCCTCGACTGCGAATAGATCAACGACCCGACCAGTTATCTCACTGCCTGGCGCCGGCGCGACCGTCGCACGGCTGCCTGTCCTCGTCGAGGCGGCATGGGCGTTGACACTCTCTGCCTACCTCAACTCAGAGGACGTAGTATTGGGGGTCGTGCGATCTGGCAGAACCATGGACCCCAGCCTCGCACACATCGTCTGCCCTACAGCGTCCTTCGTCCCGCGGCGGTTCCAGCCGAACGACGGGAAAGAGGTGTCCGCATTCCTGGAGGAAGCGAGCGAGAAATCCGAGGCCGCTACACCACACGAGCATGCTGGATTGGCTTGGCTGCAGGAGACTGTCCAGAATCAGACCAGGAAGAAGGCGACGCTGAACCACTTGGTCGTAGTCCAGACCGAAGAGTTGATCTCTGGGACAGCGACAGCCGGCGGGCAAACGTGCCTCGAGGCCATCGGACTGAAGCCAGCCGTGCCCAGCGGAGGCGATGCCGGCAGCGAGCCAGCGTCCCCGTTCCCCTTTGGCCTCGTTCTTGAACTTGTTGTCGTGAAATCCAAGGGATCCCGGAGCACTCAGATCCAGCTGTTGGCCTACTACGACAACCGACAGATAAGCGAGGTCGTGCTGCATCGTGTGCTGTCACATTTTGAGCATATCCTCACACAGCTCATAGAGGCGCCTCGAGGTACTCTGCTCCGAGACATCGGCATTTGGAGCTCTCAGCTCCTGCGCGACCAGATGCCCTTCGTCGACGCCGCGCCGCCACCGCCCCCCGTCGAGATGTGTGTCCATGAGCTCATCGGCCAGCACTGGGGTCAGGACTCGCCTCAGGCACACGCTCCAGCGGTTTGTACAGCACAGAACAACACGATCCTGACGTACAGAGACCTGGACACGTGTTCTGCTCTGCTATGCCATCGTCTTCTCCACGACGGGCGCTTGGTCAAGCAGCAGAGTTCGTTTGTTGGTGTTCTCTTTAACAAGTCTCCCTGGACGGTGGTAGCTATGCTCGCCATCTGGCGCGCGAGTGCTGCGGTGGTTCTTCTGGACGCCACCCAGCCCAGAAGTCACATTCTGAAAATCTTGAACAAAGCCAATGTTGAAATACTCCTTGTCACGCCCGAGACACGACAAATCGTGCAAGACCACCCCGCGGTCCTGATAGTGGACCATGAATCGCTATTCACGCCCGTCCCAGATGAGGATGTCGTTAATAAAGGTCCAAGAAAACCCTCAAAGTTCGGCGATCCTTGTTACTGCATCATGACGAGCGGGTCAACTGGCGAGCCCAAGGGTGTCGTCGTCTCGCACAGCGGCATCGCAGCCAGTGCCGTGCATCACGGCCGTGCCACTGGTCTGTCCACGTCCTCTCGGGTGATCCAGTCCTCGTCGTACTCATTCGACGTCGCCATCGACGAGATAATATCCACCCTAGTCCACGGAGGCTGCGTCTGCGTGCCCAGGGAGGGGGACGCCCAGGCCCGCCTGGCTGAAGCAATCAGCGAGTTGGACGCCAACGTGGTGTTACTGACCCCCGGAGTATTGGAAACTCTCGATCGGGCAGCTGTCCCGAGCCTAAAGACCGTGGTTGTCGGTGGCTCTTCGCTAAGCGCGTCCCTGCGCAATGCGTGGCAGGGCCGCGTCCGCTTACTCGTTGCCTATGGGCCTTCTGAGTGCAGCGTCACGGCATCGATGGACACTGACATAAGTGGGAAGCCTCTCAATACGATCGGAACGCCCGTGGGATGCAGAGCCTGGGTGCTCGGGTACACAGGCAACGAAGATGGGGACGCCAACCATCGACTGCGACTTGCTCCGTTAGGCAACGTCGGGGAGCTCGCAATCGAGGGCCCCATCCTGGCTCTAGGCTACCTTGGTGACGCAGCGCTCACGTCTGAGAAGTTCATATCAGCTTCTCATATCTCAGGAAGGTTCTGCGAGTTCACGGGCTGCCCACCCGACACGCGGCTATATCGAACCGGCGACTTGGTCAGGCAGGATTCGGCTGGATCATTGCTTTTTGTTGGCCGGCGAGACAACCAAGTGAAGGTACGGGGGGTACGCGTGGAAGTGGAGGCTGTTCAACAGGCTATCCTCCAGTCCCCTGCCGCCGCAAACACGGTCGGCGATGCTGTGGTTACGGTCCCGGGCAAAGGTCATCTGCAGGGCCGCCTTGTGGCTGTCCTGCAATTGCGGCACGAGACAACCACATCTACCTCTGAGCCTGCAGGCGGCATGATCATCGGGGAGTCCCCAGAGTCCGAGGCTATCAAGAGGTATTTGTCAAAGCAACTGCCAAGTTGTCACGTCCCCGAAGTATGGGCTTCAGTGACGCGCATGCCTCAACTTCCGTCTTCGAAGGTGGACAGGGCCGCTATCCGACAACAGCTTGAAGCCATCCGACACATCCCGCGCACCTTTACAGGTGTCAAAGCAAAGTTTAGATCGAAGACGTCGTCACAGAAGATACTGCGGGACCTGATGGGCCAGATCCTTCGGGAGGACTTGTCCTCTGCGCCCGGCGACTTGACCTTTCCACAGCTGGGTGGCAACTCGCTCTTGGCAATGCAGCTTGTGAGACGGTGCAAAGCTGTGGGAGCCCCGCTCAGCCTTTCCCACGTCCTGGGAAACCACACCATAGAGGAGATGGCTCGGGAAATGAACGAGTCGAGGGTGACCAAACTCGAGACACACCAGCAGCTAGTACATGGAGTGCAGGCATGGGACATTGTTCCTCTCACGCCTGCGCAGCACATGTTCTTTTCCATTTACCCTTGGGGCCCGAACTATTTCAACCAGAGCACTTACCTCAGGGTCAACAGTGCTGCCGTGGCAGTGGAGCAATTGCAGGGGCACCTCCTTAGGCTTGTCGGCCACCATGCGGCTCTGCGCTCGCGGTTCCTGAGACGACTCGAGCTTGAATTCCCAGCGGCTGGTGCCTGGCAGTGGGAATGTGCCATCACGGACGATGTCCCGGGCTCCCTACATTTCCAAACTCACGTCGTTCGTGAAGGCCAAGAGGTGGACACCGTAGCTCGTATCTCTGCCGAGACACAGCAGGTCCTGAATATCAGTGGTGGGCCGCTGTTTGCTGCAGCTGCGTTTGTATTACCTGACGGAGCGCTGGACTTGCTTATGCTGGCCCACCATCTCGTCGTGGACGTCGTGTCGTGGGATATACTGCGCAGCGATCTTGTGGTGTTGCTTTCTGGCGGCCTGCTTCCCTCAGCCACACCTCCACCTTTCGGTTCTGCGAACAAAGAGGTTGGAAATGACTCAGAAGACGACCCATCATGCATGCAAGATGCTTACAAATTCTGGGGCATTGATGAGACAGGCAGGGCTGGACGGGCAGCCACCCGCAGGCCAACAAAGTGGACCGTCAGCCTCACACCATCGCAAACACTTGCCCTGTCGGCCAGTGTCCGTGGCATCGACAGTCTCGATGTGGGCGACGCCGTTGAAGCTGCGATTGGTAGTGCCTTCTCCCAGATGTGCCAGGCCTCAGGGCGTACTTCAAGCCCTCGCATGGTTGTTGAGGAACATGGACGTGGCAGCGAGCAAACCACAACGGTAGGCTGGCTCACAAGACTCCGCCAAGTCTCGTTGTCGGTCTCACAAAGTCCTGTGGTCGAGGGCATATGGAGAGCTCGGCACGGCCGGCTGAACATCGCAGACCGCAATCACGCCGCCACAATAAAGACGGTGCCGTTTGAGATTGTGCTGAACTACGTCGGGGACTCTTCGCTCAATGAGGCCGAGTCCGGTCTGCTGTCTCGGTCCCCGCTCTCTGCAGCTGCGGAGAGAGTGGCGGACATGGACCCTTCGCTTGAGTCCCTGGCCCTGGTCGAAGTAGTGGCTTCTCTTGGTGAGCCAGGCCTTGCCCTGAACGTGACATGCGATGGCCGGTTGAGAAACGTGGACCGCGTCCACGCGGCCATCGAGCGCAGCCTGCGATATCTCTACATGGACATACCCGCGGCGCTGGCCTCCTCGGAAATCCGCCAGAGCTTGCGTCTGCTGCCAGTACTCGACTCGGACGACTACGCAGTCAGCGAGCGGCGTCGCGCCCAAGTCAACAAGTTACTGGGGCTAGACCACATTGATCAAGTACAGGAGGTCCTTGCATGCACTCCTGCGCAAGAGCGGATCCTTTTAGCTCAAGCCCGCGATCCAAGTCACTTTCACATTCATGCCTCGTGGAAAGTCTCGGCACTTGATGTAGGCGGCCCACTTGCACCCATCGATGCAGATAAGCTGCAAGACGCTTGCAACGAGGTTGTACGGCATCACGCATCATTACGGACAAGGTTCGTGACTCTCCCGGACATGGTGTCTCCGTTGCAGGTTGTGCTTGCAAACCCGCCGGCCGGCGGACCTCTGCGAGTCCGGGCCCTCTCGGATGGCGCAGCACATATTGAGCTTCAGGTTTCCCACGCAGCCTTCGACGGGACGTCTTCCGCCACAGTTGAGCGTGATATCGGGCTGGCATACCGGGGAAAGCCATTGGACAGAAAAAATACGAACACGCTCCGAAGATACATCCAACATGTCCGTCAGTCCAACATGGAGGCTGCGGACGCGTTCTGGGCTCAATACCTTGCAGGCGCCCAGCCTCGCTGTCTGCCTCGGATGGGTCTGGTGCCGCACAAAAGCGAGCCCGAATTTGGCTTCTTCGACAGCAGACTGAGCGCCCAGTTTCAAGGGTCCCTCGGTCCCTGGTGTCGCCGGTTCAAGGCGACAGCTCCGGCGGCTATTCACGTCGCATGGGCCCTGACACTACGCGCCTACACAGGCTTCGAAGACGTCAGCTTCGGTTGGGTTGCCGGTGGTCGCGACGCGCCTGTCACTGGGATCGAGGACGCCGTGGGCATGTTCGGAAGCCTGCTGGTGTGTCGGGTAACCATGGGCTCCGGGCACAGACTCACAGACGTGGTTACTGCCACGGTTCAGGACATGTTCTTGGCTTTGGAGCACCAGATCGGCTCGCCCAGGTTGAATCACCAGGGCCAGCCGCTATTTGATACTATTCTGAGTGTGCAGACTGCTGCCTCAAATCCTGCCGATGAGGCCCTTAAGTTCCAAGAGCAGGACGGTGTTGATCGCACCGAATACGCTCTCGTGCTCAACGCCAGGGTCGCTTCCGAGACCGAGTTCCGCCTTACGTACAACTCGCACAAGATTCCAGACTCGGTAGCACAAGCCATGCTTTCTGCATTCGAGAAGGCCATGGGCTGTGTCTTGGCCATGACCGGGGATTCCGGGGAGACTGTAGCCACAACAGACCTCTGCTCCCCACTTCATTGTCAACTGGCTCAAGCGTTTAACTCTCAGTCGGAATTGTTCCTAAATGGCTATGTGGGAACTCAACCTGCGCATACGATCCCGTCCCTGTTCTCCAGGCAGGTTGAGATACGTCCTGATGCTGTTGCTGTTGAGAGTTGGGACGCCCGCTACACCTACGCCGAGCTTGATCGCGCGTCCGTAGGCCTGGCCCGTCATTTATTCCACCTCGGACTGCGACGAGGCCAGATCGTGCCTGTCCTCTGTGACAAGTCGGCCGCAGTCATTGTGAGCTTACTTGCCATCCTGCGTGTGGGCGCCTCGTGCGCCTTTCTATCGCCAAGCGACGGCACGCATAGACTGAGAGATATTGCTGTGGATCAAATCGGCGCCCAAGTAGTTCTGGCCAGCCCAAACCACACTGATAAGGCTCGGGTACTCGGGTGCGATAATGTGGTGGTGGTTGATTCGAAGTTGGTGCTTGAGCACGACTTCGCACCGAACGTCCGCACACATTGCTCCATGGACAAAAGCATGCCCGAGGACGTGGCTTTCGTGGTGTTCACCTCCGGCTCCACGGGACGACCAAAGGGCGTCATGTTGCCGCACTCAGCACTTTGCTTTAGCGTCCTGAAATATGGCCCTCAGCTCGGCATTTCCGAACATTCCCGCATCTTCCAATTCTCAGCATACACCTTCGACGTCGGCATCGGAGACATGGCAGCTTCTCTCATCCATGGCGCCACACTTTGCGTTCCACACGAGCACGAAAGGACGAGTGATTTGAACGGCGCGATCGAGCGATCCAAGTCAAACTGCCTGTTCATCACGCCCTCCGTGGCCGCACTCCTCGAGCGCGAGCGGTGCAGCAGCCTTCGGATCCTCGTCCTCATCGGCGAACTGCCGAAGGCGGAGTCCTACCACACATGGCGGGGCCGCGTGAGGCTCTTCAACGCGTGGGGTCCTGCTGAGTGTGCCGTGTTGAGCACCATGCACGAGATCAAGTCAGAAATCGATCCGCCGAGCCTGATTGGGCGACCTGCGAATTGTCGAATCTGGCTCGTCCATCCCTCTGACCCTTCTCGCCTTGTGCCCAGCGGATGCATAGGCGAGATCCTAGTCGAAGGACCCAATGTCGCATATGGTTACCTGGGCGACATGAAGCGGGCGACGCATGCTTTTCTCTCCCCCGACCAGGCACCCAGTGCTCTGCAGCCGCTGCCACCCGGCGTCAGGCTCTACTTGACGGGTGATTTGGCGAGGTGCGTGCCGCAACGTCAAGGCCTGCTGTTCTTCGAGGCGCGCAAGGACTTGCAGGTCAAGCTCCGTGGGCAGCGGATCGAGCTTGGCGAGATTGAGTCGCACTTCTGCCAGCGGGCGCAAGAGGCACTGAGAAGTCTCGGGTTGGGCTTCCATCGTCTTCTTGGTGCAGTGGACATATTCACGCAGCGCACAGGTGACAGAGCCCTCGTGGCGTTCCTGCATGTGATTCCAGCAAGTGAGACTGGTAGGTCCGGCGAGGGCGAGCAGCCTGTGCTCTGTGAGCTGTCGTCCTTTTTTGGCGTACAAGTGGACGAGCTTGGGTTTTATGCGCGGCTCCAAGAGCAACTGCGGCAGGACCTTGCTGCGTACATGGTCCCATCGGCCTTCCTCACCCTCAGTGCTCTCCCAAGAACTACATCTGGCAAGTTGGATCGCACAGCGCTACGTGCACTTGCGCAGACACATGGTGTTGAGCACTCGTCGTCCACCAGGACTCGGAGTCTTGCCCGGCCCGCGACCGGTAACATGGTGACCTGTCCACGGCAACAACACCTTCGGACCTTGTGGTCTAAAGTCCTTCGGCTTGACGAATGTGTCATTGGCCTCGAGAGCAACTTCTTCCAACTTGGTGGAGATAGCATCTCAGCCATACGCCTTGCCGCGGCCGTAAGACGCACTCAAGGACTGAGCCTGTCTGTTCTGAGCATTATGAATTTTCCTGTGTTCGAACGGATGGCGGCGCAGATGCAGCAGGAGAGGGATTCTGTCGTTGAAGGAGGGCCCTCCAAACCCGAGACCACGCTTGTGAACGGGCATGTCTCGGTCGGCTGCGACAAGTACCAGTTCCCGGCCACGAATACACAGGGTGCCATGGTCCGCTTCAATATGGCACCCGGACGAGGGTTCATGAACTACTTCAGTCTTCGCCTGGGACCCCGGACGACCAAGGCCGCGGTTGATTCTGCTTGCCACGCCGTCCTTGCCCATCATGCCGTGCTGCGGTCATGCTTTGAGCAGCAAGGAGGATCAATCATCCAGCGCGTACTGCCCGAGGCAGGCGTGGCGGCCATCGAGCATCATCGGTGCACAGAAACGGACGACCTGGATGTCACAGCTGGGCTTATCATCAAATCAGATCGTGGCGCACCGTTGAAATGGGGGGACTGCCTGACGCGTGTGTTTATCCTCCGACAAGATCGCACGGGTGCTTCGAGAGTCATCTTCCGGCTGTCCCATGCTCTATACGATGGCATGTGTCTGCCTGGCCTGTGGCAGAATTTCGCGAAGGCGTATGATGGGCAAAGCCTCGGACCCGAGGATGCGCTCTTTCGAGATTTCGCAAAGGCCGCGGCCGTTGTGTCAGACGATGCGGTGAGATTCTGGACGGACTTGTTGCGAAACTCAAAGATAACTTCGGTGACAACTCGGTCACGCTCGGGGTTCACAGACAACCTCATGACAGGCCGCGCGACCCGCGCCATCCCTTCTGCGCACTTTTCCCTTTTCTCCGTGACACCGGCGTCGGTCTTCAAGGCCGCTTGGGCTGTGGTCCTGGCAGTTTTGTCCAACTCGGATGACATTGTCTTTGGACACGTCGTCTCCGGCCGAGAGACACTGGCACCATCCATGCTCAAGTCGTTCGGCGCATTCCTGAACTTGATACCAGTCCGCGCTTGCCCGGAGTCATCGCAAATGTCTGCCGCACAGCTTGTTCACGACATTCACAGTCAACACGTGGCCACGTTGCCGCATAACACCGTGGGCCTTCAGCAGCTCGTGCAGTTAGGCTGTGTAGACTGGCCGACAGACGTCCGGTTCTCGTCCGTTGTACAGTACCAGAAC
Source organism: Diaporthe batatas (assembly GCF_019321695.1). Classification (NCBI taxonomy): domain Eukaryota; kingdom Fungi; phylum Ascomycota; class Sordariomycetes; order Diaporthales; family Diaporthaceae; genus Diaporthe; species Diaporthe batatas. The sequence goes on from NW_025408577.1 coordinate 197,577, forward strand.
CTGCCGAGCGACTCTTTAGTTTCGCTCGAGTCTGGGCCTCTGGCTGCCGCGGATATTCGGGTGGACGGCAGCACAGGAGCTTATGCCGATCTTTGGGCCACAGCGACGCCAGTTGGGGAGTCGACGAACGTAGAAGTAGTTTTCGATCAGCTTGTCGTACCCCCAGAGGTTGTGAACAACTTGCTTGATGCTGTGCGCATGGTGTTGGGCAGTATGCATGCTGATAACGCAGCTACGGTTGCGACCTTGTGTAGCGTGGCAAAGGATTGTTTAACCCAGAGTTAAAGACACATGGGATAGACTCGGCGAACTTGGTACCATAGCATATTATGACCGCGGCCCCCTCAGGTAGTGGGGATTATCTACTAAGTTCCAAGCACACTCATTTATATTCTAAGATACTAAAATAGCGCTAATAACCTTTAAATATTATATAGTATTAAACTCTTTATATAATTATTATTTCTTTAATATTTTTATATATAACTTTATTATTAATATTTTTAATTATAAATTACTTTTTTATATAACTTTTAATTAATTATTATAATTAAATTTTACTTTTAAATATAATATTTTATTTATAAAATTATTATATAATAATTTAATTATTATTAATATATTATTAACTTTATATATTAATATATTTCTTTTAATATAAAGTTAAAAATTTATAATTATAATTCTTTAATTAATTTTAATTTAATTATTTTATTATATTATAATTTAATTTAATTTCTAATTTTATTTAAATTTAAAATTCTTATAGATCTTAATTTCCTTTAAATTAAACTTATAATTCTTTAACTTTTAAAAATATATTAATTATTTTAAATATTAATAACTTTTTTAAAATAAAAATCTATTTTTATATAATTATAAATTTAATTATTAATAATTATTTCTTTTTTATTTATAATAAAGTTATTAAAATTATAAATTTAAATAATAAAATATAATTACTTTATTTAAAGGTTATTTTTAATTTAATAAAATAATTACTTTTAAAGTTTAATTTAATAGGTATTTATTTATAAAATAAAGTTAAAACTTTAATTAAAGGAATAATAACTTTATTTTTATTTATTTTAATTAATTTATTTAAGTTATATAGTAACTTTATATATAATATTTAATTCCTTTTAAATAAAAGTTAAAAGATTTATAATTATAAAATTTTAATTAATTTTTATTTAATTATTTTATTATATTATAATTTAATTTAGTTTTAATTTAATTTAAACCTTTCTTTAAGTTTTTAACCTTTTTTTTTAAGTAAGTTAAAGTTTTATATTTTTAAACTTAAGTTTAAGATTTTTATAAATTTTAATATATTTTAAATTAAGCTTATATTTTTAGTTTTTAAAAATATATTAATTATTTTAAATAGTAATAACTTTTATAAAATAAAAGTCTATTTTTATATAATTATAAATTTAATTATTAATAATTATTTTTTTATTTATAAGTTATTAAAACTATAAACTTAAATACTATATATAGTAATAAAGTATAGTTATCTTACTTAAAGGCTATTTTTAGTTTAATAATATAGTAAGTTAAGTAATTACTTTTAAGTAATTTTACTTATAGAGTTAATAAATAAATATTTACTTATAAAGTAGAGTTAAAACCCTTAAAGGAATAATAGCTTTATTTTTACTTATTTTAATTAACTTAAGGGCTTAAATTATATAATAAATTTAATACTTATATATAATATTTACTAGTATTAAACTAAATAGCTTATAATCTATAATAACTTTAACTTTTAATATACTAACTTAAACTAACTAGATATAATTTAATATACTAATATAAAAATATCTTCTAATAATAAATAGTATTATAAATATAAATTATAAAGTTACTATAAAAGTTTTATATAATAAACTTAACTAAACTAATCTTTAAAAATATATTATATTTTATCTTTTAAAACTCTAACTATTTATTTTAATTTAATAATAAAATTAAAAATATAAATAATTTATATAATACTTAATAATATTAAAACTAACTTATAATTTATAATAGTTTTAACTTATAATAAATTAAATATAATTTAATATATTAATATAAAAATATCTTTTAATAATAAATAATATTATAAATATAAAAATTATAAAATTATTATAAAAGTTTTATATAATAAATCTAATTAAATTAATCTTTAAAATATATATTATATTTTTTAAAACTTTAATTATATATTTTTAATTTAATAATAAAATTAAAAATATAAATAGTTTATATATTAATATATTAAATTTAAATTATATATTATTTATTAATTTAAATTAATAATTAAATTATATATTTATAAAATTATAATATTTAATTTATAAATTATAAATTATTTATATTTTTAATTTTACTATTAAGTTAAAAGTAAATAATTATAATTTTTAAAAGATATAATATAATATATTTTTAAAAATAATTTAATTAAATTTATTATATAAAACTTTTATAATAACTTTATATTTATTTATAATATTATTTATTATTAAAAGATATCTTTTATATTAATATATTAAATTATATTAATTTAAATTAATATTATTAATTTATTAAAGATTAAAATTATTATAAATTATAAGTTACTTAATTTAATATTAATAAATATTATATATAAGTATTAAATTTATTATATAATATAAGTATAAATTAATTAAAATAAATAAAAATAAAAGTTATTATTCCTTTAAAGGTTTTAAATTTATTTAAATAAATATTTATTTATTAATTTTATAAATAAAACTACTTAAAAGTAGTTATTTAACTTATTATACTTTAAATTAAAAATAATTAAATAAAATAACTATATTTTATTATTACTTTAAGTTTATAAATTTAATAGTTTTATTATAAATAAAAAAGAAATAATTATTAATAATTAAGTTTATAATTATATAAAATAAACTTTTATTAAATAAAAGTATTTAAAAGTAGTTAGTTAATTTATTATACTATTAAATTAAAAGATAACCTTTAGGTAAAGTAATTATAATTTATTATTATATATAATATTTAAGTTTATAGTTTTAATAAATTATAAATAGAAGAAGAAATAGTTATTAATAATTAAATTTATAATTATATAAAATAGATTTTTATTTTAAAAGAAATTATTAGTATTTAAAATAATTAATATATTTTTAAAAAGTTAAGAAATTTTAAGTTTAATTTAAAGGAAATTAAAATTTATAAAAATCTTAAATTTAAGTTTAAAAGTTTTAATTTAATATTTATATTTATAAAAATAAAAGTATTTATATAGTTTAAAAAAGGCTTAAATTAAATTAAAATTAAATTAAGTTATAATAAAAGAAATTAATTAAATTAAAATTAATTAAAATATTATAATTATAAATCTTTTAACTTAATATTAAAAAAGTTCTTTAAATTTATAAATATTTATTTTAATTTAATAATAAAATTAAAAGGATATAAATAATTTATAATTTATAATAATTTATATTAAAATAAAATTAAATAACTTTATAAATTATTTATATTTTAATTTTATTATTAAAGTAAAAATAATTAAAGTTTTAAAAATAAAATATAATATATATTTTAATATTAATTTAATTAAACTTATTTTAAAATATTTTATAATAATTTTAAAGTTTATTATAATTATAATATTATTAATTATTAAAAGTATTTTTATATTAATATATATAAATTTAAATTTATATTATTAATTTATTAAATATTAAAATATTAATAAATTATAAATTAATATAATATTAATAAATATTATTATATAAAAGTATTAAATTTATTATATAATTTAAACTTTTAAATATAAAATAATTAAAATAAATATAAATAAAATAATTTATAAATAATTATTTAATTTATTATATATTAATTAAATTAAAATATAATTAAATAAAGTAATTATATTTTATTATTATTATATATAATATTTAAATTTATAAATAAAAATTAAATAATTATTTATAATTAAATTTATTATAATATAAAATTAAATTTTATTTTAAAGAAAACTTTTAATATTTAAATAATTAATATATTTTAAATAAATTAAAATATTATTAATTTAATTTAAAGTATATAAAAATTTAAATTTAAAGTATATAAAAATTTAAATTTAAAGTATATAAAAATTTAAATTTAAAGTTTATATTTATAAAATAATAGAATTTATAAACTTTAAAAAAGTATAAATTAAATTAAATAAAATTATAATATAATAAAATAATTAAATATAAATTAATTAAAAATTATAAATATAAATATTTTAACTTTATATTAAAAATAATTAAATAATTATATATATATATATAAATTATTTATATATTTTAATTTTATTATTAAATTAAAAATAAATGATTAAAATTTTAAAAAATTATAAAAATAAAAGTAATTATAATTAGTAAATAGTTTAAGTTATATTATATAACTTTAATTAATAAGCTATAATAAAGAATTTATTACTAGCCCTTTAAGTTTAATTTCTTCCTTTTATATAATTTAACTTAATTAATTACTTTATATATATATATATATATAATAATTTATATTAATATTAATTAATAATTATTTTAAATAATTATAAATAATAAAATATAAAAAGAAATTAATTATTTTAAAATAATTAGATTTTTATAAGTTTTATTATAATATAATTATATTAATATTTTAATAATAATAATATAATTAACTATAATAAAGTTTTTATATTTATTTATTATAAAGTTATTAATTTAATAATAATATAATTAAGTATATATTAATAAAGTTTTTATATTTTATTAATAATTTATATACTTTATTATATTTTAAAACCTTTTAATATCTTTAAAATTAATAATAACTTAAAGATTACTTTTATTATTAAACCTTTATTTATACTTTTAATAAGTATTTTATAGAAATTATAATTATTTATTAAAATTTAAAATATATAGTATTTTCTTATTAATAATCTTTTATATTTAAAATAATACTTTAAGTAAAAGTATAACTTATATAGTTTATAAAACTACTTTTATTAAATAAATAAATAAATATTAAATACTATTTTTAACTCTATTTAATTATTTCTTTATTTATTTATTTATTAAACTTTATTATAATAAAAAGGTTAGAATATATTATATTTACCTTTATATTATTAAATAAAATAAAATTATACTTTATAAGTATAATTATAATTATAACTTTCTTTTTTATACTTTTTTACTCTTTTCTTTTACTATATCTATTATATTTTTAATAATATTATTATTACTACTTCCTTTTATTTAAAAATAAATAAATTAATAATTTAAATATTATTATTATTAATATATAATTAAAATTAATTTTAATATTTATTAAAAAATAAGTTTTTATTTTAATTATAATTATATTAAAAATATTTATATTAAATTAATAAAAAAAGCTTTTAAAGTTAAATTTAATTATTTTTAATATTATTTTAATTTATAACTTTTAAGTTATAAAGTTTATTAAAGACTTAATATTTATTTAAAATTTATTACTTTTAACTTAATTATTATATTATAATAGTCTTTAAAGTAGTATTTAATATATAACTATTTAATTTTTAATTAATATTTTAAATATTTTTAATTACTATATATAATTTAATAAATATATATATACTTTATTATATTCTATTTATTTTTATTTTATATTATTATTTATTTTTATTTTAAATTATATAAAATATTAATAAAAGTAATTATTATAATAATATTAATAATTTAATTTATAAAATAAAATATACTTTTAAAACTTAATTAAATATTATAATTTTAAATTATAAAAACTTATTTTTAAAAAAATAATAAAAGTATATTTGAATATATAAATAATTCTTTATATAAAGTAATATATAAAATAAAATTTTAAAAAATATTTTTAAATTTAAATAAAATTTTATAAATTAAAGTAAAAAAATATTTATAATTATAAATTAAAATATTCTTTATAAAATAAAGAAAGTTTTATAGTTTAAAAGTATTTATATTAATATATATATTATTAAAAATATAAATATTTTAATATATATCTTTAAAAAGATTTTTTATAAAGTTAAAGGGTACTTTATTATTTAACTATAAAGAAAAAGTTAAGTTTATAAAAATAAATAATTTAAATAATTTAATAAAGAGTATTATAAGGAACCTTATAATTAGATTTAAATAGGAAGATATTTATATTAAGAAGGAGAATAAAAGTTAAAACTACTTTCTTTTTCTTTTTTAATTTATATTTTAAAACCTTTAATTATTTAAATAATTTAATATTAAAAAGACTTATAATAAATTAATATTTATAATAAAGAATATATTTTTAAAAAAATATTTTATATTTTTACTTATTAAAATAATTCTTTAAATAGTTAATAATTATTTTATTATAAATTTTTATAAAATATATAAAAATAAAAATTTATATAATAATAACTTTTATTATATATTTAATAATAAAATAAAGACTTTTTATTATTTATAATAATTTTAATATTATATTATTTTAATTAAAGTTAATATTTTTATATATTTAAAAAATTAAAATATTTTATATATAATAAGTTAATATAATAAATCTTTTTATATAACTTATATAAAATTAAAACGATAATTTAATAATTAAATAAATTATTAAAATTATTATAAACTATAAACTATTTATATTTTTTTTAGTTTTACTATTAAATTAATAGTAAATAGTTAAAGTTTTAAAGAGATAAAATATAATATATCTTTTAAAAATTAATTTAATTAAGTTTATTATATAAAGTTTTTATAATAACTTTATAATTATTTATAATATTATTTATTATTAAAAGATACCTTTTATATTAATATATTAAACTATATTTAGTTTATTTAAGTTAGTATTATTAGTTTATTAAAAGTTAAAATTATTATAAACTATAAGTTAGTCTTAATGTTATTAAATACTATATATAATATTATTATATAACTTAAGTAAATATAAGTTAGTTAAAATAGGTAAAAATAAAAATTATTATTCTTCTAATTAAGGTTTTAACTTTACTTTATAAGTAAATACCTATTAAGTAAAACTATTTAAAAATAGTTACTTAACCTATTATATTATTAAATTAAAAGATAATTAAATAAGGTAACTATACTTTATTACTATATATAGTATTTAAGTTTATAGTTTTAATAACTTTATTATAAATAAAAGAAGAAATAGCTATTAATAATTAAGTTTATAACTATATAAAGATAAACTTTTATTTTAAAGAAAAGTTATTATTATTTAAAATAATTAATATATTTTTAAAAGTTAAGGGATTATAAATTTAATTTAAAGTATATTAAAATTTATAAGAATCTTAAACTTAAACTTAAAGGTTTTAGTTTAGATTTAATTTATTTAAAAGGAAAATATTAAATAGGTTTAAAAAAGGCTTAAATAAAGTTAAAAATTAAACTAAATTATAGTATAATAAAATAGTTAAATAAAAATTAATTAGAAAATTATAATTATAAATTTTTAATTTTATATTTAAAAGGATTAAAATTATTATATAAATTAAATTATTTTATATTTATTAAATTATAATAAAAACTTAAATAAAAATTAATTATAAGTTTTATAATTATTAATTAATAAACTTTTATTTATTATTTTATATTTAAATATAAAATTAAAAGATTAATTTATATAAAATAATATATTATAAATAATTAAAATATATTAAAATTTATTATAATATTATATAAATTATTGAAATTAATTAAAAACTATATTTTAATTTATATATCTTTATTTAAATATATAAATATTAATAATTAATAAGTTAATATACTTTTAAATAAATAAAATATAAAATTATAATTATAATAATAAAATTAATTCTTTTAACTATTATTATTATAAAGTATAATAATTATAATAATAATTTAAACTACTTATATAATAGCTTTTATAATAAAAATAACTTTTATAAAATTTTAATATATAATGAAATAACTTTAATAATAGATTCTTTTTAAATATAATAAATTTAATAATTATAATAATAATTATAATAATTATTTATTTAAATATAATAATTAATTTAATAAACAAAACTTTTATTAAAAATATTACTTTATATATAATTAAAAGGTTATTAATTAATAAAATATATTTTAAAAAATAATAATATATTTATAACTAATACTTTAATATTTAATTAATAAAATAATAAATTTAAAAATTTAAACTATATAATATTTATTATTAATATAAGGTTTATAATTTAATAATAAAAATAAAGATAAAGAGAATAATTTTTAATTAATTTATAAAATAATAAATATAAATAATACTTTTAAAGTTAGAATTTTAATTATAAAATATAATATTTTTAATAAATTAAACCTTTCTTTACTTTATTAATCTATTTTTAATAAAAATTAAATATTAATACCTTTTTATATAAATATTTATACTTAATAGTAAATATTTATATAAATACTTTTAAAATTATTTTAAATATTAAAGTTATAAAATTCTTTATTAATAATTATAATTAATTTTATATTATAAAAGTTAGTTTATTTATAATCTTTAATACTTTATATAAAAATAAAATAATAATTAAATTTAATAATAAACTTTATTTTATATTAATAAAAGTTATAATTATTAAAATATTAATTAATAAAATAATATTTTATATTATAAAAATATCTACCCCTTTTTATTTTATATATAAAATATAATTATATTATATATTTTTTAAAATATTATAAATAAGTTATATATATTCTATAAGAATAATTAAAATAAATATATTTTATTATATAAAAATAAAAATATTTATAATTTTTAATAAAACTAAATTAAATAAGTATTAAATATTCTTTATTAAAGTTAAATTTTAATAACTTTATTAATAATTTAAATACCTTTTTATTAATTAATTTTTATATTTACTTTTAATATTAAATACTTTATTAAACTTTTATTTTAAAAATTATTTTCAATTTTATTATTATTATTAACTTTATAATTTAATATTAAAAGATTTAAATTTAACTTATAAAATAATTATAATTTTAATTATAAAATAATAATTAATATAATACATCTTCTTTATATTTTTATTTTATATATTATTAATTTAATAACTTTTTTAAATTAAATATTTTTATATTTCTTTTATAAAAATATATAAAAGCTTTATAATTAATATAAATTAATATATATATTAAAATTATTAAACTACTTAATTTATAATATTAAAACTAATTTTATTTTAATAAAATTTAAAGATATTATTTAAATTATAAGAATTATTTATAAATAAGTATTTATTAAAACTTATTAAATAGTTAATAAAATAAAATAATATTATAATATTTTTAATATATATTTAAGTTATTTTATATAAAATTTAATTTAACTTTTAATAAAAGTTTATTTTATAAATAATATTTAAAATTATTAATAATATTATAAAATTTAATAAATTTATATTTATATTTTTATATATTAAATATATTTTAAATTAATTAAAATTTATTATTAACCTTTTTACATTTATAAAAATAGTTATTATAAAAGTAGTAATAAAATTATATTTTATAAATATAAAATATTAAATAAATAATATATTAAATATTTAAAATAATTTTAATATATTTAATATCTTATTTATTTTATTTAAAATAATATTTATATTTAAAAAATAATTAATAAGGTTTATATAAATTAATTATAGTTAATAAATATAATATAATATTAAACCTTTTAATAAATTAATTACCTTTTAATTTATATAAATTTAAAATACTTTTAAAATAATATAAATAATAATAAAATTAAATAATAAATCTTTAATATAATTATTAATAAATTAAAAATTAATAAAATATATTAATTAAAAACTATATTATATTTATAAATACTTTTATAAAAGTATATAAAATTAAAATATACTATTATTACTCTAATTATAATAAAAGAATAATTATATAAATTAAAAATAAACTAAAAATAATATTTTATATCTTTATAAAGGTTTTAATAAATTTTATAATAAAAAAAAGAAAAAAATTATATTTACTTTAAAACTTAAAAAAATAATATAATTAATATATTAAATAACCTTTTAAAAATTAAATATATTAAAAATCTTTAACTTAATTAAAATTAATATTTTATTTTAAACTATATAATAAAAGAAATATAATAAAATTCATATTTTTAATACTTATATTATATATAAAAATAAAGGTAAAAATATTAAACTATATAAAAGTTTTAAATTATTTTTAAAAGTATAATAATAAGGAAAGAAAAGTATTCTTATATAATTATTAATAATATAAATGGTTAATTAATTTTTATTAACTTTTATAATTATATTAATATACTTTTAATATAAAAGTTATATTTTAAGATATTATTTAAATATATTTATAGTTTTAATTTAAATTAAAAAAATAATCTTAATATAATTATTAAAAAGATTTAATATAAATACTTTTAAATATTATTATAAAGATTATTAAACTTTTTTATAATATTATAAAATTTAAAGTTTATTAATTTACTATATATTAAAAATATTATATTAAAAATTTTAATATAAAAGTTTTATATATAATTTATATTTATTAATTATTAAATTAAAATATAAAAGAATAACTTTAATATTATAATAATATAAGTTAATAATATTCTAAATTTAAATACTTTTAAATTTATAAAATTTTAATTAAGAAAATTAAAAATCCTTTAAATATAAGCTAAAATAAATATTAATATCTAATATTTCATTTAATTTTATAAATTATATATTATTAAAAAATAATAATATTTATATATATTAAAAGTTAAAATATTTAATTAAAGCTAATTAATATTAAAGTATTAAATTATATATAAAAGTATATAAAATAATATATTTAAAAGTATATTTAACTTTTATTTACTAATTAAAAGTAATATTTAATCTTTTATAATAGTATAGTTATAAGATTTATTTAAGGAAGACTATATTAAATTAAATAAGTACTTATAATAATAAATTAATAATTTAAATTATAGATTTTATTTTATATTTATAAATATTATTAAGATTAAACTTATAGTTTTATAAATAAATTATTTATTAATAATATAAATTTTAATTTATAAATTAGTTTTATAATTACCTTCTTTATTAAAAGTTTAATTAAAATAATATTTATTAAAATATAGTAAGTAATATTATTTATTAATTCTCTATTAAATATAAAAGAGTTATTTAAAGTATATTAATATTTAAAATTTATAATATAGTTAATAACTTTAATATAAATATTATACTTTCTACTATATTTAAGAAAGTTATTAACTACTTAAAATTATTATAAATTTTTATAGTTATTTATATAAATTTATTCTTTTTTATAAATATTTTATTAAATTTAAAATAATTAAAAGAAGTAATTAATAATTAATATAATAGATTTTATTAATTATATAAGTATAAAAATTAATAAAATTTATTAAATTAATAATAAAATAATTTAATAAATATAATAATAAAGGTAATATTAAATAAGGTATTAAAAATTTATTTTTAATAATAAGTTATAACTTTAAATATAGGGTTATATTAATTAAAAGTATTAAATTTTATTAAACTTTAAATATTAATAGTATTTAATATATTAAGGTATTTACTTTAATAAAATTAAAATTATCAAAATTTATAAATAGAATATTAAAAATAATTAAATTTATAAATTAAAAATAAGAAATAATAATTAAAAATTAAGAAAAATAAAATATAAAGTTATAATAAAATAAATTAATAAAAGTTTAAATTTATATTTTATAAGTTACTTATATTTAATAATTTATAAACTATATAATAGGTTTATAATTAGTTTTAAATTCTTTTAAAAGTAAATTTTATAGTTAATATTTAAATTAATAGTTTATATTAATAAGATTAAAAGTATATATATTAATTATTATTATATAAATATTTAAGTTATTAATTTATATTTTTATAAGTATTTTTAGTTAGGTTTTATAATTATAATATTTATAATAATAAAAGAAAAGTTAATTTAATTTAAAGTTATTAAATTATTAAATTATTATATATTAAGGTTTTTAAATTTTAATTTATTTACTTATTTTATAAATAATAGAAGTTAAGTCTATATATATATTTAAAAGTAAAAATTTAAATATTTAAATTAATATTTTTAATTAATAATTTTATTAAAATTAAGGACTTTATATAGAAAAACTAATATATTTATTTTAAATTACTAAATAAATAAATTATTTTAAAATATATAAATTAAGCGCCTTTAATAATAACCTTAGTTCTTAAAGTATATCTTTATTTAATAGTACTTTAATAAAGAGAGTTACCTTTTATTATAAATTAAAAAAGTAAAGGTTTAAGTTTAACTTAATTTAAAGGATTTAAAGGAAATTAAATTTTAAAGTAGTTATCTAACTACTTAATAAAAGACTATTAATACAGGAATAAAGGTAATTATAATTAATAAATAATTTAGGTTATGTTATATAACTTTAATTAATAGGCTATAATAAGGATTTATTACTAACCTTTTAGATTTAGCTTCCTCCCTTTTATATAATTTAACTTAATTAACTATTCTTTATATATATATATATAATAATTTATACTAATAGAAATAAAATATAATATATTTTTAAAAATAATATAATTAAATTTATTATATAAAACTTTTATAATAATTTTATATTTATTTATAATAATTATTATTAAAAGATATTATTTTATATTAATATATTAAATTATATTTAATTTATTAAATTAATATTATTAATTTTAAAAGTTAAATTATTATAAATTATAAATTATTAAGTTTTAACTTTATTAAATATTATATATAAGATTATTATATAATTTTAATAAATATAAATTAGTTAAAATAAATAAAAATAAAGTTATTATTTTTAAATAATTTTAATTTTATTTAAATAAATATTTATTTATTAATAAAATTATATTATAAGTAAGATTATTTAAAAATAATTATTTAACTTATTATTTAATTTTTTAATTAAAATATAACTTTTAAATAAAGTAATTATACTTTATTATTAAAGTTATAATTTTATAAGCTTATAAATAAAAGAGAAAATTATTATTAATAATAGAAAGTATAATTAAATAAAAATTAATATTAGGGTTATAGGTTAATTACCTATAGGACTAACTAATAGGTTTATATATTCTACTTATTTTATTAGCCTAAGTGGCCTCTATACTTCTCGTGATATGTAATTATAGCTTCGCTACTTCCCTTATACTATTCCTTAGGTAATTCTAGTTTTAAATTAATAATTCTTTATAGATAATTTGAGCCTTTTTTTACTATAGGTTGTGAGGACTGTCTTAATTAACCTTTACTTTAAAAGAAGTTATTAATATAGAATCGGGGGTTAGAGCAAATTCAGCGTAGTGTTCAATAGTATTTAATGTTGCTACCAAGAACAACATGAGGTGGTATTTTGTTCTCCCGCTTTCAGTTGTCACCAAAGCTTAATCTGACTTATTGCTCGTAGCACCTAGGTTCATCCTGACCCCAACGCACGAAGTACTTAGGAACGCCTGGTACGCAGGCATTGCAAATCTTGATTATACACTAGACAGCACGGCTTGCCACGATTCGGTACCTTGGGGAACTCCGAGCGTGGGGTCATCACTCGTGCTTTGACCCAGAAAAGTATTGCATTGGAATATTGGTGTCGTCCAGGAAGTCTACATAGGCTTTTGAGCTTGATCGGCGATTATTCTGGATTGTAATTAGACTTCAGGGGTAGCAGCTACTAGACTTCAAAGCCTCCGGTACTGCGTTGAACGTGTGGGCGGCGGGCTGTGGTGTACCTAAACGAGTAACAAGTCCCATGGCAAGTATGCTTCAGGTCACCAGGTTCAAATGCTCTTTTTCAGAGACCGTTTCGGGGCAACTAGGGAGAGAATGCTGACGAGCACGGTCCTACCGCCCTGGTCATTTCAGGCCGCGCCTATCGAAAACCCATCTGCGCCTCCAACAGAGCATTTGAGAACATTCTAATTCGCGCGTGAATCTTCCTCCGTATCATCAACAATCTGCATTAAACTCTTGGCAAGTCGGATCCACGCTGCAAAGACATGGTGATCAACTGTGCCTGGTGTCACCCCTGAGAGTGGCCACGAATGAGATTGATCAACAAAATAAGGTTTGCCATCCCGGAGAATTGAACGCAGCTGTCACATTTCAAGGTGACATGTTGCTGGAAATACGCTCGCAGCCTCTTGTCGCCGGCAACGAAACTCCAAAACAAGTAAGTGTTGCACCCCAAACCGGTGCAGCAGGTATTCTTAAATCCGTTTGGTAACACTGTGAGGTTCGTGATGGCACAGCTCTGACACTACTATCAGCGTCTACCCTGCGTCCGTATCCCTACCCGGTCTCCCTACCCGGTCTTTGATCTAGAGCCAACGTCATCATCTCGCATCAACAACTGCCGTGTTTCCACCACCAAAAAGTAGGTACGATTTGGTGACCGGGAATGTTTCTTCGCCTGCCACCTCGTTGCATGAGTGCATGATGAAGTCTAGAGCATTAAAGACGCTCAATGTTCACACCAACGGACCTTTCGCGAGGTGGAAAAATCCATGCTAAGTAGTAGATTGTCAGCATGAAGGCAGCTATAATTTATCTCGACGACGAGAATAGAAAAAGGATTCTAGAGCATGGCCACATCCGTTATGGTAGCACGTCTTGTATTGTGGGGTTAATTCCACAGCGTCATCGTGATAACATGATACTAGTAAATCTACTGAGTGCACGAAACTCAAGCCTACTAAAATGAGTTTTGGGAGGTTGGGCTGAGCTCTCACCGCATTGTGGCTGAGCGAGAGCGACGCCGATTTAAAGTCGGCGGGAGCGGATTAGTTATTCCCGCTCCTGGTGTTGACGGCCCCGGGGGTTTTTGGCGCTGCTAAAGATACCAGGTAGGTCACGGTAGTCTCGCTAGCCGCGTCTATGCCGCTACCAAGGCTCCAGGGCTGTTTGTGTTTTCTGGGTCATATGCCGCAATTATATTTGAAAACCAGAATTATAGGAGTTGTATGTTATTAAAAGCTGGGTCTGGAGCGTTTTTCCACTTTGCAAAAGGGAAGGGACCGCATACACTCTATGGAGTACATATACGGATTGAAACGAAGCCACTTGAAGTCGGCGTCAGCACATGTGGCTGGCTGATTTATTTGGCACTAAAAGTTTCGACCCCGTCTTCAGGCCAGCTGATGAGACATCGGCGTTGGAGCCAACAAAGATAGGCGGGAAGCATGAAACTAGTGGATGGCAACCGGCGAAAGTTCCCGGGATGTTGGGTTCCTTTGTCGCCCTACTGGATCCGACCTATCGTGCATGGCACGACTGATAGATTGCTCTCGAGAGGGATTTACGTGAGGAAATATCTGGAAAAGAATGCCGGGGAAGTCTAATAGGTCAAGGTGGGTCGTGTCAGCTCCTGTAGCTGAGCCGATCGTGGAGTCTGGACGCAAGCCACCATAGCAGCCTGACGCCGAGCTGAACCAGCAAACTTGGTCGTGCGCCTGACGATAGCTGGGTGATGATGTTTAAATATGCACCTGTGTCCACACGTCGAGACTGACCTTACACATCTGCAGATCAGCGCCCGCAATCCAATCTACAGCTTTAAAAGAGAAAGTTTTCCCATTTTTATAAAAACTTCTACTATATATAACTATAGCTTCTATTTAATAAGGTAAATTAATAACCTATATTAAGTAGTCTATTTTTTTAATAAATTTATAATATTATAAAGTATAGAATATTATTTAATAAAATTAATAAAATTTAATTATAAATAAAGTTAAAGTTTATTTAATTAATAAACCTTTTATATTTTCTACCTTTATTTAAATTAGTTAATCTTTAATTTTAATCCTTAATTTAAACTTTTATATTTTTATAAAAATTTACTATATAATCTTTAATAAAAGCTTTATAAAGAACTTATAATATCTTTTAGTTAATAGTATATTAAAGGTTTCTTAATATAAAAGTAATTTATAATTATAGGTTAAATAAATAATATTTATAAAATAAATAAATATATTAAATAATTAAGAGGTATTTATATAAATAAGGTTTAAAATACTAAACCTTTTACTATTTAAAATAGTATTTTATATTATATTATAAATAAAAGGCTTAACGTTATAGGAATTTATAAGAGTTAAAACTACTTTTTAAAGTTAAATAGTAATAACTTTAATTTTAATAAACTTTAATAGATTTTTAAGCTAATTATTAAATATATTATATATATTAATACTATTAATCTTTTATATAATAAAATAAACCTTAATAATATAAATAGTTAGGTTAAACCTTTTATAATTTTATTAAATTTAATTATATTTTTACTATTTTAATAAATATATTTATATTTTAATAAATAGTATTTAGGAGATTTTAAGTTTAATATTAAAGTAATTTAACTTATTATTACTATTAAATAGAAACTTAAAATCTATTTATAGAAACTATTAAATCTAGTTAATAAGAAATATAAAATTATTATTAAAATATTCTTTAATATATATTTATTATTCTTTAAATCTTTAATATATATTATAGTTAAATATTAATAAATATATTTTAATAAAAATATTTTTATTATTATAAGAATAATAATAAAAGTTTAATTTAATTAAAGAAAATATTATTATAGTTTCTTTATTTTAATCTATTATATTCTAAATATATATACTTATATATATATAGTTTATATTAAAATAATTATTTATTAATATATAGTATATATTTTTATTTTATTATTAAATAATTAATTTTATAATATTATTTAAAGTTAATTAAATTATTATAAAGTAAAAGTAAAAATAGAATTAGTAAAATATATAATAAATATAGAATAATAATAAGGTAAGGTTACTACTTTAATAGATAAGAAAGTTAACCTTTTAAAATTAATATAATAAAACTATTTATAAAGTCTTAATTTTAAGGATTTTAAAATAAAATAAACTAAATTAAACTTTATAATATTCTTTTATATTAAAATATTACTATAATATTCTTTAATTTATTTATTTATAATATTTAATTTAATAATTATTTTATTATTTTAAAAATAGTATATTTATATATATTATTATAATTAAATATTTTATATATATTTTTAATTTTAAAAATAAATAAAAGACTTTAAAATAATCTTAATATAATTTATTAAATTCTTTAAATTTCTATTTAACTTTATTATTAAAAAAGGCATTAAATAAATAAATTAATATTAATATATAAACTTAAAATATATATAGTTTAAATTAAATAATATATTTATTTAGCTTTTAATTAAGGTTATTTTATAAATATTAATAATAAAATATATTATATTTAAATTAAAGTATATATATAAAGTCTAACTATAGAGCCTTAAAGTTAATTATTTTAAAGTTAACTACTTTAAAATTAACTACTTTAAAATTAACTACTCTAAAATTAACTATCTTAAAATTAACTAACCTAACCTTTATAAAAACTATAAAATTATAGTAACTATAATAGCTTTAATAATTATAATAATTATAATAATTATAACCTTTTTTATTTAACTTTATATATATTTATAAACTCTATTAACTTTTATATAATAGTAGTTAATACTATTTATATTAAATAATATATATATATTAATACTAATTAATAACTTTTAATTCTAAATATAGGTTTATTTATAAACTTTTTAATTAAAGTAAGTATATTATTATTTTTATAATTATTATAATAAGGTTTAATATATATTAGTAGGCCCTACTATTTAACTAGCTTTATTAATAGATTATAATTATATTAAAAGAGTATTTAAGCTTTAGTATTACTTTTAAATATTTATTTTAAGATAAATAAAATTAGTATATTAAAGAATAAATATATTATTTAATTATAAAGAATTTATTAGTTAATAGAAGTTTATTTAATAGGTTTTAAGTAATAATAGACTATTATTATTTATATAAATAGTAGTAGCTCTATATTATAAGATAGTTAGATTAAATTAATTATTTAAATAGGATATTTTATAATTTTTATAATATATAATATTAAATAATTTTATTAAATTTAATAGTAGAATACTTTTTTAAAATATAGTTAATAGTATATATATTTTTATAATAAATTTTTTTATTTAATAAGACTATTTAAAAGAAAAACCCTCTTTAAGTATTTAAAATAAGAAGTTTTATATTTATAAAGAGATAATTATAAAATAGTTAAAAGTAAATTTAAAAGTTTAAAAACTTATTTTTAAAAGGAATTCTATTTAAAAATAATAAAAGAAATTATTATAAATTTAAATTCTTTAAATTTTATTTTTAAATTAGGAATATAATTAAAACGAGGAGAAATTATAATTTATTAGTTTTCTTATATTTAAGTATAAGCTTAAAATTTAAAATTAAAAGATTAAATATTTAAAAGATTTTTATTCTTTTAAAATATATTTTAAAAAAGAAAATAAAATTATATAGAATTATATTTATTATTAGATTATATTAATAAAAATATTAGTTTATAAAACTAATATAGAGTATAATAGTAGTAAGATATATAATTATAATTATAAAAATAAATAATTAGATTTTAAGTATTTCTTATAGGCTCTATCTACCTAACTTTTTTATAGTATATTAAATAGATTAATATATATAATAGTAGTTAGATATATATAATATAATAAATGGGTGTGAGATAATAAGAATAAATAAAACTATTATAAGCTATTTATATAAAATAGTTTATTATTATTATTTATAAAGTTATATTAGTTAATAATAAAAGTACTTACTTAAATTAATATAAAGTATAAAAGTAATAAGTATAATAATATAGTAAAAACTTATTTATATATAATTAATTATAATAATAATAAAATTATAAATTAAAATTTATTTTAAAGCTTTAATTATATAAAGTAATATAAAATAATAATAAAGGGTTATTATATTATTTTTAATAAGATAATAACTATAAGTTTTATAGTTAATTAAAAATAGTAAAGATAGTAAAAATAGTAATTAGTTTTATTATAATAAGTGCCTTTATAATAGGAGTATATATAATAAGGCTTTTATTTAAGTTAAAACTTATAATAATACCTTTATATATAGTATTAAGTTAAAATATTAATTTAATTTAAGTTTATTTAAATAATTTTTAATAATAATAATAGTTTTAAAAGGTATAAAATAGGTTATAATATTAAGATAATAAAGTTAATATAATTATAAAACTAAGTTAGAGAGCTATTTTAAATTAAATAAGCTATAATATAGAATTAATTATAATATATATTTTAAGTATTATTAATATAATTATAGATAGAGGTAGTAATATTAATAGTAATATAATTAAGTAAGTAAGATATAGTAAGTTATTAGTTATAAGGGTAAGAATATATAATAATATTTTATTATAATAAGTTAAAGATTTAATATTTAGGTTTAGTAGGTATTTATTTTAAATAAATACTTTTTATATAGTTAAGTAGTTATTAACTACCTTATTATAATAATATACTTTTAGTTAACTTTTAAAAATTAAGTAAAGAATAAATTAAATTATAGATTAATTTATATACTTTTAAAGAATTATATTAAACTATATAATATTATATATTTTAATTTTAATAAAATAAAAGTTAAAAACTTAATATAAATCCTTAATAAACTTAAATTAAAAACTTTACTATTATTAACTTAATTAAATTAAAGCTTAAAGCTAATAACTATTAAATAAGTTTTATATATATTATTATTTAATTTAATAATTAAAGTTTAAAAAGGGGTATTAATTTAAATAACTTTCTTAAAGTAGATTTATTCTAATATATAATAAATATATAAACTAATTTATAATAATTTAATTAATTAATATTTAAAAATAAAAGTTATCTTTATTATTAAAAGATATATATATATAGAGTATCTTTTATTTATAAAAAACTATTAAATCTCTTCTTTATATTTTAAAGAAATTAAAACTATTTTAAATATAAACTCTATTATATTAACTAAACTATATAGTATACTTTAATAAAATTTAATAAAATAAAAGGAATAATAAAAAATCTATAAACTTACTTACTTTATAACCTATTATATTTATTATAATTTATTATATTACTTTATTTAAGATAGTCTTTATTTAATATTTTATATTTTACTATAATACTATTAATAAATTATTATAACTATTTTAATTAAAATAATATTAATATTCTATCTTTAAAATTAAGATTTTATTTTATTTACTATTAATTATAATACTTTAAACTTAATTCTATTAGTATTTTTATATATAGACTTTATTAATATTTTATATAAAAATATTAAAATTTAAATTATATTATTTATTCTATTTAATAGTTAAAAGAATTTTTAATAATATTATTAACTTTAAAACTATATTTTATATAAATATAATAATAAAAGTAATAATAAATATATTAATATATACTCCTTTATTTATAATTAGAAATATATTAGCTAGCTATAGATTATATATTATTATTAAAATTACTAATATTAATATACATTATTTAAATATTATCTACTAACTTCTTATAAGTTAATATTTAATTATAAAATCTATAATAATAAGAGTAATAATTTATTATTAATAAAATAAGTTAATTAAAATAATATACTTATTAAATTTAAAATTTAATTAATTTAAAATAACTATATTATATATAACTATTTTATATTAAATAGTAAGTTATTCCTTATTTATTTTTAATTTTATAATTTAATAATAATTAAATAATTATTCTTATTCTTATTTTATTTAAATTATTTTTAAAAGGGAGAGAGATAGAAACTAACTAAAATAAATAAATATATATTAAATTAAAAATACTTATTTTATATAAAGAGTTATTAATTAAACTTACCTTTTTAAATCAATCTATCTATTTATCTATAATATATTAATTATATTTAATACCTAATATCCTACCTATCTTTAAATATTAATAAAGGATTTTATTAATAACTTATAAAGTAAAATAACTCTTCTCTTTATATACTTATAAGAGATTAAATATAAATATTATAAATATTTTTATTTTAAATTAAAGAATAATAAGCTTAATAATTCTTATTAAGTTATTTTAAAAAAAATAAAAAGTTTATAAATAGTTATATTTAACCTCTTTAATAATATAAATAATTTTATTAAGTTTATTAAAGCTCTATTTAATTATAATATTTTTTAATACTACTTTACTATTTTATCCTTCTTTTAAGCTAATCCTTATTTAATTTTAATTTTTTAACTTAATAAAGTTTATAATTTAAAACTTAAACTTTTATTAATATTATTAAATATTAATATAAATAATATTATAATATTATAAAACTTAAATAAAGCTATATTAACTTTTATATTTAATATTATTTATTTATAATTAATAAATTTATTTATTTTTATTAAAGTAACTTTTATAATAAATATTTTTATTATATTATATTAAAATATTATTATTATAAATAAGTTTAAGTTAAAATAAATTTTTAAATAAAGAAAGTTTATAACTTCTTTATTATATACCTTAACTTATATTCCTTTTAAATTAAATAATAGTTTATTATTATTATTAAAAGTTTATCTATTAAATATAAAATAAGTTTTTAATAAAATAATTTATTAAAGTCTATTTATTTATAAAAGATAATACTAATATTAATATTACTTAATACCTTCTAAATAGAATTTTAAATCTATTTAATAATTAAAATATCCTTTATTTTATATTTAAAAATATAATTAAAATTATAATATATTATTTCTTTATATTTATTTAATAATAAAAGATAATTCTCTATAATTATAAAGTCTATTAAGTTTAAATTAATCTCTCTTTTATTATATAAATAGACTTTATATAAACTTTATATTAAGCTAGATATCCACTATATTTAATTAAAGACCTTACTTTAACGCACCTCTTCCTTCTAGTACACCTTTTCCTCCTAATACACCTCTTTCTCTTAACACACCTCTTTCTCTTAGCGTACCTCTTCCTTATTAATATAGTTACCTACTACCTACCCTCTCTACCTATTACTATTAATAGTCTACTATTTATATTAATACTTTATACTTATATATATTAAAGGTCTATATACCTACTATTTTATATATTTTATAATTACTATTTAAGATTAAATAGCTATTAGTTATAAAGAGGTATATATATATACTTAAAGTATACTTATTTTTAAGGTATAAACTTAATAGTTACTCCTATTATTATATTATTTAATAAAGATAATAGAAGGGTATTTAAAGTTATATAGTTATTTAAAAGGTGAAAGACTATAATTTAATATACTTATATAGTATAGTAAGAGTGCTTATATATATATATAGCTAGATATATCCCTCTTTTTTAAGACCTTCTTTTAATAAATACCTTTAATTTATTTTATTACTTTTATAAGATAGTTTATACTTTTAAATAGATTTAAATTAAAAATAAAATAACTATAAATATTTATTTATTTAATAAAAATATTTAAATACTTTTAAAAACCCTCTTTAATTAAACTTAATATAAGGAGTTTATACTATTAACTTAATAACTATAAGATATATATAACTTTATTATAAAGATTAAATTACTTTTATATTATAAAACTATCCCCTTTATAAAACTATTATATTAAAATTTAAACTCTAGCCTTTAATAACCCTAATATATTATATTAAAAGCTAGCTTAAAAACTATATTAATATAAAATTAAAGATATAAAATAATAAGCCTATTAAAAATTAATACTTAATACCTCCCCTAATATTTATACTTTAAACTTTAAATTTAAACTAACTAAAAAAGCTATAAAAATAAAAAACCCTTTTACTATAAGCCTACTACCTATAACCTTTATTACTATTTATATTTCTTCCTTAATAAAGCTTTATTATTTTAAATAAAAGTAGAATTTTAATATTATAAATATCTCTATTATTCTTATTATATAAAAACTTAAAAATATAAATAAAATAGTAATATATATTTAATATTATTTTACCTTTATTATTATAATAATTAAGTTAGTTTTAAACTTAAATTATTTAAATAAAATTATATTTATACTTTATATATTACTTTACTTTTATAAGTATAAAAATACCTAATAAATTAATTAATATTATTAAAATTTAAGTTTATTAAGTTTAAAGTATTATAAAATTAATTTATACTAATAGTATATTAACTACCTATACCTACCTAATATAAAGGTTATAAATATCTATAATTATATTAATAATAAAGTTAAAAAGTATAAATTAATAAATTAGTTTAGTTAGAGTAGGGTTATATATAAATACTTTAAAAAAGATAGTAATAAAAAAGATAAAAGTTAGCACTATTAAATATAATATTTTAATATTATATCTCTTATACTACTAGCTGCCTACTAATTAAAGATACCTAATTACTTTCTATATAACCTAGTAGTAGAAAAAGGGCCTATTTATATTTAAAAACTTATTCTACCTATATATAAGTATTTTAAAGATACTATTTAAACTTTAAAGCCTATTTTATAAGATCTATCTTACCTTTATTTTTAAGGTAAATTTATTAAAATAATATAAAACTTATTACTAATAAAATTTATATAAACTATTAAGAAATTAAAATATAATATCTATTCTATTAATTAGTAAATATAATAATATAACTATATTAATATAAAGCTTTAATATTAATTATATAAAAAAGTTTAATTACTATTACTAAATATATATTATATTTATTATTTTTATAAATATTTTAAAGTTAATCTTAAATAAATATAAAAACTTATTATATCTATCTTTATTATATTTTACTCTTTTACCCTAATATTAAGTACTATAATTACCTCTACCCTCTATCTCTTTTACCTTCCTTATATTAAATAAAATAGCTTTTAACTATTTTTATTATCTATATAAAATAGTTCTAAGTATATATAATACTATATACTAAACTATAAACTAACTTAGTTCTATTACTCTATAATATATAAATTATTACCCTTTAATATAATTAATTTATATTTAAATAAAAAAAAAAGTTTTATAAAATTAATATTAAAGTTAACTATTAGGTTAAACCTATTTAAATATTAAATAATAAACTTATTAAAAAGTTTAATATTAATTAATTTAAAAGTAAAAATATAACTATTTTAAATAATATAGTAATTAATAAAGTCTATTAATAAATATTTAAACCTTAATAACTAAAAGCTTTTTATTATATTATTAATATAGTAAATTATTAAAAATAATAATATAAAATATATAATTAAATTTATTAAATAAAGTTTTTTATAATTAAAGGTAAAGGGAACTTAAAAGTAAATAAAAAATACTAATTATAAAATGTTAATTAATAGAATATTAATAAAGTTATTTAAAAACTTAAGTTATAAAAATATTAATTATAAAGATATAAATAAAACTACCTAAAAATATTAATTATAGGAATATTAATTAATAAAATATTAATAGAGCTATTTAAAAATACTATTTAAAAATAATTATAAAAATATAAATAAAATTATTTAAAGGAATATTAATAATAAAAATATTAATTATAAAAATATTAATAAAGTTATTTAAAAATATTATTTAAAGAAATATTAATTATAAAAATATAAATAAAGTTATTTAAAAATATTAATTATAAAAATACTAATTATAAAAATATTAATAAAACTATTTAGGAAATATTATTTAAGGAAATATTAATTATAAAGATATAAATAAAATTATTTAAAAGATATTAATTATAAAAACTAATTATAAAAATATTAATAAAACTATTTAAGAAATACTAGAAATATTAATTATAGAAATATTAAAAGAGAAAATTTTAACTAAAAACTCTATTTTAAATATTAAAATAATTATTAATTAGTTAATTAAAGTTTTATAAATATAATATATCTCTTTATAAACCTTTATATTAATAATAATTAAAATATCCTTCCTTTTATATTATTTTATTAAATAATTAATATACTATATTTATTTAAAGTTTAATTATAATTTAAAATAATATAAATTATTAAAGTATTTTAATTAGTAGTTATTATAACTCTCTTTTAAATAATTATATATAGTTACTACTTTTATATACTTTTATAACCTTTATAAATATCCTTATAACTCTTATTAATATATTATAAATAAACCTTAATTATATTATTACTAATATAAATAATAAGATTAAAATATTAAAGGTTAAAATATTTATTAATTTTAATATTAATTAGTTATATCTATATAAAATTAATAAATATATTTATATAAATGTTAAAAATATATAATTCTTTTAATTTAAAAATTAAATTATAAACTTAAAGCTTTCTTCTTTATTATAATATTTATTATATTATACTATATATTAGTATTTCTTTACTTAAACTATCTAAGTGTACTATTTATAAGTAAGTGATAAATATATACCTAAATATTAATATTAATATATTTAAAATATAAGTTATTAAATATTAACTTTTAAAATAAATTCTTAAAAATAGAATTAAAGTTAATATATTATATATTAAAAATATATAATAGTTAACTTAAAAATATAATAAAAGAAGTATAATATTATAATTATTATATTTATAATATTAAAGCTTATTTTAAAAATAAAATTAATAAAGTAGAATTATTTCTTTTATAATAATAATAATATATTTTATAAAATAAAAAGTAAGCAAATTTTTATTTATATTATTATTACTAATTAACTTTAAGTTTAATAAACTATAAAGGTATATATTTAATAGTAATATTAAAGGATTTAAGGTCTTATTTAATTAAAGGAGTTAATAAATATACTTTAATAAATATTAATAAAATTAAAGGAATAAAAAGATAAAATATAAAATATATTATTAGATATATATTAATATTAAAGTTATTTTATTTATAATTAAATTTAGTTTTTAAAAGGGTAGTTAAGTTATAAATATTTAGTTATAATTTTAAATAATTAACTCTTATAAATATTTAAATCTTAGTTATAGGTTTTAAAATAATATAATTAGTTTAAATATTAAATTATTTAAATACTTTTAGCTTTAAATAATTATAATTTAGATAATTTAATCTTAATTATAAAAATTTAAATCTATTTAATATAAAATCTTACTTTATTAATAGTTTAAAGGTTACCTTTATTCCTTTTTTCTTAATATATTTTAATATTATATAAAAATATTAATATTTTAAGTAAATATTTTTATTTATTTAATTTTAGTAAGGTTAGTTTCTATAATAGATTAGCTATACTTAAAATAATATAAGTAAGTCTTAATTTAATATTAAACAATAATATATAATAGTTATTATTAATATTTAAGAAAGAATTAGGTTTATATTTATAATTACTTTAAGGTATTATATAAAGATACTATATACTTTATATAAAATTAAAATTAAAACTAATTAATTATATTTATAAAATTATTTATAATTATTACTTAAAATATAAAAGTTAATTTTAAATATTATAAATTAATTTATAAATTAATTTATAAATCTATTAATAAAGTTAAAACTATCCTACTTTATTTTATAGTTTATATTATCTTTATTATTATAAGTATTATTTAATTTTAAAATTAAAGTTAAAAATAAATTATTTATTTAATTAATATATAATCTTATTTAATACTTTAAATAAGGTTTTATTTAATACTTTAAATAAGGTTTTACTTATTTTATTATTTATTTTATTTAAAGTCTTAATACTTTTATTCTATATAAAAGCTTTATTTATTTTCTTTTAATTTAATATAATACCTTATTATTCTATTAATTATATATAATATATAAATAATAATTTAAAATTAATTTATTTTATTATATTAATATTACCTTAATTATAATAAACTTTTAAATATAAAATATAACTTAAATAAATTAACTATATTATAGCTAATATAATTAAAATATTTTATATATTTCTACTTAAAAGTAATATTTATAAACTTAAAGTTAAAAATAAGCTCTTTAAAAATATAATAGCTACCTTAGATAAATAAAGCCTTTTAATTTATAAAATATAATATATTATTAATTTAAATAACTATTAATATAAATATTAAAAGGAGTAAATAATACTTAATTTATAGTTAATATTAATTTAGTTAAAAAGAGTTTTTACGCTTATTAATTAAAGAAAGGTCTTCTTAATAAACTAGCTAGCTATATTATTATAAAAGTTATAGGTTATAAGGATACGCTTATTAAAACTACTACTTATTATATTAATATAGTTAATTATAACCTTAATAATCTTTCTTTTATAAAAGGTAGAGACTATATTAAGAAAAGTAGTAAGTTAGTTAAATATAATTATAAACTTTTAATTTATTTATAAATAATATTAACTTTATAAAAAATAATAGTAGGGTTAACTTTAAGTTTAAATAGAATATATATAGGAATATATTATATATATACTTATTTTTAAAGTACTTTTTTACTTTATTAAATAAAGTAGAGGTATTTAAGTAAAGTTAGTATTAAAATATAGTTAGGGTTAGGTAGGGAGTATAGAATTTATAAAAATATAAAGGCTTATAGATTATATTTAAATTTAAATGTTTAAGTATATTAAATATATTAAATAATTAAATAAAATAAAATAGTATTAAGTATATATTACTTATAATAAAAGATAATAATAATAAAATAGTTAATAGTAAATTAAATATAAAACTTTAAGGTAATTTAATTAAAGTAGGGTATAAAAGAACTAAAAATATTATTTATAAACTACTTATTTATACTTTATATTTATCTATCTATTAATAGATAAGAAAACTTTATATAAAAAAAGGAAAAAGAAGGTAATTTTTTATTAAAAGAGTAAAGTTAAAGGTTTTAACCTAATATAATAAGATTAAAAGGGCTATATTATAGCTTTATAAAATCTATTACCTTTATAATTATCTTAGTTAATACCTACTTTAAAAGTTTATAAAATCTATAAATTTAAATAGTGCTTTATTAATATTATAATTATAATACTAACTATATAATATTATAGAGAATAGTTACTAAATAACTTATTAAGCTTTTAAATATTTATATATAAAGAATATAATAATACTATATATAATTTAACTTTTTAAGTAGTAAGTTAAATTATTTTTAATACCTATAAAATTTATTTCCTTTAAATAGTCTTACTCTTACTTTATATATACTTAAGAATATATATAATGCCTTATATAATATTAATAGGTTTATATATTTAAATAGTAATAATAATTAAATAATGGGGTAATTAAATATAAGTAGTATAATAACTATATAAATATTTTAATTATATATTATTAAAAGTTATATTTTAATTAAAATAAATTATAATTTTAATTTAAAAAAATAATAGTAAGTTAATTTATAAATTAATTTAATTTATAAGTTAATTTAATTTATAAATTAATTTAATTTAAATTAATTTAATTTAAAATATTCTATTATATTATTACTTTATTTTTAATAATTTTAAAGATATAAATAATTAATATTAAGTTATATATAAAATTTAAATATTTAGACTTTACTATTCTTAATCTTTATATTCCTACTAATATTATTTATTTATATTACTTAAAAAACTTTTATAATACCTTTATTCTTCTTAAAGAAATTATTTCTTTATAACTCTTTATTTAGCTCTATAAGTAGCCTTTATAATTAACTATTAGTAGGTTAAATTAATAATAAATACCTTATATTATTAGAAAATATAACTATATAAATATTTTAGTTATATACTATAGAACCATAACTTATTTAAAAGCTTAATATATAAATTAGGTAGAATATTAGTTTCTTTAAGAAGAAGGATAGCTTTAATAGTTAGCTTATTATAATAGCTATATTTAATAGTAATATAACTTATATGATTTTATATTTTTTTAACTATTTAATACTTATTTTAAAATATTAAAGTCCTTTTAATACTAGTATTTTTAAGTTATAATATATTAAAATTTAAATATAATATTATTATATAAATAATAAAAATTAAATTAAAGCTTATTTTCTTATATAAACTTTTAATAAATTATTAAATAATTTATTAATAATAGCTATTAAAATAATATTTTATAGTTAATATATTATATTATATAGTTATATATATATTAAAGAAAATAAATAAAAGATAAATAAATAATTTAATATATAATTAAAAGAATAAATAATTAATTAATAAATAATTAAAAGTTAATAATTAAAATATAAAATTAATTAATATTAAAGAAAATATATAGTAAAGTAATAAAATATTATATTAAAATTATAATAAAAGTATATATTTATAATAATTTAATAGTTAAAATAAAAATACTTTTAGTTTTAAAATTAAAATTAATAAATTATATATTTATTTATAAAAGATATAATAGTAAAATTAAATATAACTTTATAAAATTAAAAGTTAAATTTAAAAGTAAATATATAATAATTAGAATATATTCTTAAATATTTATTTTTATTTATAATATAAATTATATTAAAAAAATTAGAGAAGAGGTTAACTCTTAATTATATAATACTATTAATATTAAAATAAAATAAATTTAAATTTAATTATCTAGCTTTTATTATTAAAAATTAAGGTAGTAAATATAAAGTAGGTAATAATTATTAAAATTAATAAATATATTAAATAATATTAATTTAATTAAAAGGCTTAATAAAATATTATTTAAATCTTATAAATTAAAATTTTTAAAAGTTATAAATTTAAAAAGAGCTATATTTTTTATTATTTTATTTATAATATACTTAAATTATAAATTAAGTATTAATTAACTTTTTTAATCTTTTTTATATTTTTCTTTAAAATTTTAAAACTTAAAATTATATTTATTTATTATATTAAAATATAAAAATAATTTATTCTTTTTTTTAAAAGGATAAATAATTTTAAAAAGTTTTAAAAGTATTTATATATAAAGTTTATTATTAATAAAGAATTATATATATTAAGTTATTTTAAATATTTAAATATATAAACTATACTATTTTTTAAATAAAGTTAAATATTTTAAATATTATATTAATTTAAATAAATATAAATAATAAAAAATAAGTTTTATAAAATAATAGTTATAAAGTATTATATAAAGTATTATATATTTAAATAAAGGTTAATACTTTTATTAATATTATATAATAATAAACTTTTAATTTAAAATTAAATAAATTATTAATAATAATTAAATAATAAAGCATTAATTATATATATAGTTATTAAAAGTAAATATTATATTTATATAATTATTTATAATATTATTAAATATAATAAAGTTTAAACTTTAAGAACTTTAAAGTTATATTTAATATAATTAAAATTAATAAAATATTAAAGAGTTAAAAGTAATTTACTTTAATAATATACCTTTATTAAAGCTATATCTTTATATAATATAATAATATTAAAATATAAAATATAAAAAGGTTTTAATATAAAGGTTAATAATAATATGTTATTAAACTAATAATAATAATATAAAATATATAATATTTAAAAATTAATAAAAATAGTTTTATAATTTTAAAATAGAATTAAAAGTATTTTAATTAAAACTATTATTATTATTAAAATATTAATAATAAAGTAAATAAGCTTTATATAGCTATAATTAACCTTATTAAAAGATTAGTATAAATTTAAAATATATTTATATAAAAGGGAGTATATTTTTTTTATAATTTTTATTAAATTAAAAAAATAATTAATTTATACATTAGTATATAAAGGAAAGTGTAGTTAAAAGGTAATTAAGTTAAAAGTAATAATATTTTATTTTTTTATTAATTTAAATAATATTAATAATACTTATTTTTATTATTTATTAATATATATATTAAGTAATTTATATATTTAAGGTGCTTTTAGTTAATTTAATATAGCTTTATAATTTATTTTTAATATTATAAAACTTATTTACTTTTAATAATTAATATAATAAATAAATATTATATTTTAAAGTAGAAATAAACATTTATTTTATATTACTAATTTATTTAATATTAATATATTATTATTAATAGAATTTATAAATTACTAACTTTATATTTTAATAATAAATAGTTAGTAGTAATTAATAATAATAATTAGTATTTAACTTTATATATATTATATAAACTATTTTTAAAAGTATAATATTATTATACTTTAAATATAATAATTATAATAAATATAATTTAAATATTAATAAATTAAATTTTATTATATATTTATAGATTTTTAAATTATTAAAATTATTCTTTTAAATATATTATAGTATATATTTTTAAATAAATATAATAGGTTTTATTATATAGAGTATTTAACTTTAAACTTTAATTTATTTTTAAATTTATACTTTTATAGGTTAGTATTTTATAATATAAACCTTACTTAAGTTATTATTATTATTATATATATATATATATTAGTAAATTAATATATTTAAAAGGTAAAAATTAATATATTTATACTAACTTTATTATTAAGTTTTTAAATATTTATTTTATAAGTAGAATTATATATTTTATTTTTAATTTTTATAATAATTTAAAAATTTAATTTTAAGTTTATTTAACTTATTTTATATACTTATATAAATATTTTTTATTAAAAGTTATATATTAGGTTCTATTTAAAGTATAAAAGTTTAAATAAATTATATTTAAATATATTTTTATAGGTTAAAATAAATTTATATTTTATTATTCTTTCTATTTTGATTTATAATATATTAATATTAATATTTAACTTTTTAATTATATATAATAGACTCTATTATTTAAAATATATTTATAAATAATTTATTAATTTATATTAATAGTCTTATATTAATTAATTATATTATAAATATTAAATTATTATATATAAGGTTAGGGAAGATAAATATATTTATACTTTATATATATTAGTAAATAATATTAAAACTTTAAGTTAGGGCTTTATTATAATAGATTAGTCTTAAAATAGTATTTAAAAAATATAGCCTAACTTTATTTAATAAAGTAGTAAGTACTATATATATAAGGAGTTCTTAATATATAATTTAATAATAATTAATCCTTTAATATAAAATAATTTATTAAATATAATATTTATATTTATTAGTTAAAAATAAATTATATATATAATAATAGCTAGTATACTATTAGCTTAATAAGTTCTTATAATAATATTTTTAAACTATATAATTTATCTATTAGGTGGAGAAAGTTATTATATTATATAAAGGTAGTAAGTATTTTAATAAAATTAAATAGTAAATTAACTTAATAATTTTAAACTTATTTAAATTAAGAGGGTATATTAATAGTATTCTATATTTAATACCTTATATATTAATTTAATATAAATAAAAGATAGCTTATAACCTAATTATTTATACTAATAATATATTATATTAATATTTATATATAAAATTTACTTTAATGTTATTATTTTAAAATTATAATATAAAAGTAAAATAATTATTATAAATATATATATTATAATAATATTTAACTTATATTAAGTATAAAAGGATTACTTCCTTAAAAGTTTAGAAAAATCTACTATTAAAGTCTTTATAAAGTTAACTATAGCTATAATATTTAAATAACCTATAACTATATTATAATAAATATTTTATTTAAATAATTTATTCTTATATAAATTACTTAATAATAGATTAATTAAATTATAAGTTAGCTATATATTTCCTTACTCTTAGTTACTTATTATAAATAATTAATCTCTCTAGCCTTAATATAATTTTAAATAGATTTTAAAAAAGCTATACTATATTAAGGATATCTATAGTTATAATAGATGGTTATAAGGTAATTTAAACTATATAATCTATATAAATATATATTTACTCTCTACCTATTATACCTTTTATACTTAATTAAGTTACTTTTATATATAAAGTATATTAAACTCCTACTTTAATAATAAATTAAATTATTATACTAATATAAGAGTAAGGGAGTAAAGTATATACTATTAAGGTATATAGTTATAATAATAGTAGAGAAGGAGTTATAAAGGTTAATAGTTTAAAGATAAATATTTTATAGGTTATTAAATAAAAAGGAGGTTATTATAATTACTTATTATAAATTATAATTAAATAAATTTATAATTTTTTAACTTATTAATTAAAATTTATACTACATTAGCTTTATAACTCTCTTTTAATTATCTTTATATATTACTTTAACTTTTATTATTATAATATTATTTATATAGTTAAGATATAAGAGGTATTACTATAGGTTAAATAGCTAAGTATAAGGTTAAAAGGGCTAATAGTAATTATAAAAATCTTAGTTTATAAATAAGGGTTATATATCTTATTATATCTATTAATTAATATATTATAATTAAGCTATATAATTATAATAGACTAATTAAAGAGTTTAATATATAAAAATTTAAAATATATAAGGTATTTAAAAGAATATAATTAATTTAAATAGTAGTTAACTTTATTTATTATAAAATACTATTAAAAGTATTTTAATATTAATAGTAATAATATAATTTATTATAAAATTTAAAATATATAAAATTATATAGCTAAATAATAAAAGTAAAAAAGACTTATCTCTTTATAAAGTAATATATTAAATATTATATATACTTAATTTATATATTATATATTAAAATCTTATATTATATAAATCTACTTATAGATTTATAATAAATTTAAGGGCTCTATAATTTTCCTTCTATCCCTTAAATTATTAATTTAATAATAAAATATTAAAACTATAATAAAATATAATTTTCTCTAACTTAAATACTTTAATAAAATATAGTTTAAATAAGTTAAATAATTAATAAAATAAAATATAATAATTAAAATATATTAATTAAAAAGAAAGTTAAGTTTTATTAATTTAATGTTTTATTATTAAATTAGTAATTTAAAGGATACTTTTATAACGTCCCTTTATTACTTTAAAGGCCTTTATAATTATTAGTTAATTATTATATAAAGATAAAATATTAATAACTTTAAACTTATATACTTAATATTATAGTTTTTCTATTTTATTAATAAATATAAAAGGATTAAAGATATATTAACTATTTATATTAATTAAGTCTTTCTATTAAGTTAGAATTATAATAAATATTTTAAAAGGTTAAAATATAAATATATTTAAAGATAAATATAGAAGGTTTATAAGGAAAACTTTTAATAATTATTTAAAATTTATCTTTAATAATATTAAGTTATACTTAATTTATTAACTTTAATAAAATTAGTCTATTAAAGTCTATTATAGGCTATAAGTTAGTTTAATATTATTTATTTAAAGATAAAATAAATAGTTTTTATAATAAGTTTAATTTCCTTTTCTTCTTTATAGACTTTATATATATATATCTAACCTTAAATATTAAATAGTAAGTAATTAGTTTAAATTATAATAAATATATTTATTAAAGTTAATATTTATAATTATAAAATAATAAATTTTAATATAATATATTAGTATTAATATCTACTTAATATAATAATATAATACTATTATAGTTAATTAAATTACTTAATTATCCCTATTTAAATAGTATTATACTACTTTATTATATTATAGGCCTTTAACTTTAAAGTAAAGATATATACTATTTATAATAATAGCTATATAATAGGTTAAAGTATTATTAATATATTTAATATTATATATAGTAAGTTATATAATTAATTATATTATATATATATAGCTTTATAAAACTTATTTAAAAGGTAGTAATTAGAATTTTAACTTTTAATATAAAAGATAAATATTAGGTATATTAAAAGTTATTAAAAATAGCTTAAAAATAAAATAGGTTATATAAAATATTTGTAAATAGTAGGGGTATTATTAGAAATAATTAAAAGAAGGCTTATAGTTATATTCTTATATAATTTAATAATTAGTAGTTAAGTTTAATATTAATATTAAATATTAACTATTTAAAAGGAAAATAAGTAGATTATAATATTTATTTAAAATATATAATTTATTAATAAAGTAGGGTTAAATATAAAATATTATATATTTATACTATCCTATTATATATATTAACTTTACTATTATTTAAAATATATAATACCTGTTTTAAACCTATTTATATAATATAAAGCCTTAAAATATTAAAGTTAATAAAGATAATTACTATTATAGCTATTTAATATCCTAACTTTATAAGCTATAAATATTATATCTTATATAATTTAATCTAACTTAAGTTTATAAAAATAAATAATATTTATATAATTTATAATATTATTTACTTATCTAAATTTATTAATATCTTACTATATTATTATATAACTAATCTATAATTAATAAATCTATAAATTTCTCTATCTTTACTATTTATTATTTAATATTTAATAATATAGCTCTTTTATTTAACTACTTAGCTCCTTAACTACTTAATTAATTAATCTCTTTATATTTTAATATCTTACTTTTATTTACTCTATTAATAAAGTTTTTATTTATCTATTATATTAATATTTATAATATTTATCTACCTTATTTAAAAGACTTCCAACCTATTTCCTTATTTCTTTTAATTACTCTTTATATTAATCTTTAATTTTTTTTTTTATTTAATTTTATTACTTTATTTTTATTTTAAATTTATATTAATTTAATAATTTAATTTAATATTTTAAGCTTATATTACTTTATATTATACTATATTATAGTTTTTAATTTTATAATCTTTTATTATTATATTTTAATTTTATAATTTTATATTTTAATTTTATAATTTTATAATCTTTTATTATTATATTTTAATTTTATAACTTTATATTCTAATTTTATAATCTTATATTTTAATTATATATTAACTATTTATTATTAAATTCCTTTTAATTATTATTTCTTTATTTTATTTATTAGATTTTTCTACTTTTACTTTATTATTTATTTATTTTACTTTAAAGTTTATTTATTCCTTACTTATTATTTAACTACCTTTTATTAAATTACTTAATTACTTAACTTAAAATACTATCTCCCTTTATTTATACTATTTAATTAATTACTTAATAGGGCCCTTCTATCTAATTAATTTAATTAACCTTTTAACCTTAAAGCCCTTTTTATACTATTCCTTTATTAGCTTTAATATTATTTTTAATTTAATTATTTATTTATTACTTTAATACTTAACCCTTATACTATAGTACTAAAGTTAATAAGATATTAAAAAGTTATAAAGGAATATATTAGAAATAAAAGCTATAAGTTTATACTTATATTTATACTTTAATTAACTAATTATAAAGGTAGAGGGTATCTTTATATAGGTTCTAAATATAAGGCTATTAATAAAGATTTTATAATATACTTACTATAATAAATTAATATATTAATTCTTAATAAACCTATAACTAAACCCTAAAGCTACTAGCCCTTAGCTCCTTTAACTTATATAGCTTATAAACTATTAGTTTAATTTAATTAGATAATTAAACTTTATTTATATTATTTAATTTAAGATCTTAACTTTACTTAAATATAAACTTAAAAGCCTCTATAATTAATATAAAATTATTAACTATATTAACCCTTTTAATACTTAATATATATATATTTAATATATAAAGACTTAAACTTTTAATAATTAAAATAACTCTATATTTAATATTATTAATAATATTCTATATAATAACTTTATTTACTATAAAACTATTAACTATTTTAATTTAGGTTACCTTTATAACTATAATACTATAATAGGTTTTTAATTAATTTAATTTATTTAAAATATTAAAGGTTATTAATTAAGTTAATATTATAATATTACCCTTTTATTCTAGTTAAATATATATTATTAAGTTTATTCTAATTAAATAGTTTTAATAAAATAACTTTTAATTAAGTAGCTTCTAATTAAATATTTAATATAATAAATTTATATTAATAAATACTTAAATATTTAATTTAAGAGTAGTTTTATACTTTTATTAGTAAATATAAATACTATTAATTTTATAAAATTAAGTTGCTAATATAGTAGTTATAACTATTAGTATAGTAATAATAACTAATTAAATATAATTATAACTATAAACTTAGTTAAAATATTTATAATAATATAAGTAGTACTTATATAATAAAGCCTTACTATTATTAAAGGTAGTAACTAGCCTTTATAGTTTTACCTATAAGGTTTACTTTAAAGTAAATAAAGAAATAAGATTAAATTTAAATATTAGAAAAATTAATAAAGGTTAAGATTTAAAGGTAAAAGTAAAAGTAATAAATTATATATTATAAACTATAATAGATTTTACTCTTAAAATAATAAAAGTATATATATTATACTTTAATAAGTTATAAATTTAACTATTTAAATTTTATATTTAATATATAAATACTTTTAAATTAATATTTAATAACTTTATAAGTATATGCCTATTAATAAATATTAATTAAAAGCTTAATATTATTAAAAGAAATATATAAATTAATATTCACTAACCTTTATATTTATTATATCTTTCTTTATAAAATTAAAATTTAAATTTTATTAAGTAATATCTATCTTATAAACTATATTTATAAAGCTATAGCTATTTAATTCTATTTTATTATAAATATAATATATTTATAAATATTAATTATTCTTTTACTAATATAGTTATAATATTATTTAAATATTTAACCTTTAACTATAAATCCTAATAGGTACTTAATTTAACCTATTTATTAAAACCTTATTTATAAACTTAGTTTAATAATTAGTTTAACTAGTAACTACTTTATAAAAATCTATAATAAAACCTTACCTTTATTAAAATATTAATATAACCTTCTTATATAAATTAATCCTTATAATATAATATAATATAATAATAACCTTCTTTTATTAATATAAATTAATTATACTTATTTATAAAATAATACTATTATCTTTTTAATTTTTAAACTTTAAGGTATTATATTATTAAAGTTTATATACTAATATACTACTACTTTTATTAATATTATTACTATTATATTATTTAAATAGACTTACTAAAAGGGAGAGGTTTTAATATAACTTTTAAAATTTAATATAAAATAATAACTTATAAAAAGTTTTTAAAGCTTAAATAAAATAAAATTAAATAATAGTTTTAATAAATAAAAACTTTTAAAATTAAATAATATATTATAAAATATTATAAAATATATATAGAGTAAACTTATTATTAATTAAAGGGGATAATAATAAGTATAATAAATATAAATTAAGTTTTAATATAAGTCTTTTTTAATTTATTTATACTATTCTCTTTCTAATAGCTATTAATTTTAAGCTATTAAGCTCTATTATTAAGGGCTAACCTTTTAATCCTTATAAGTTTAAAGTATTATATACTATATTAATAGCTATACTATTATTATTATTAAGTATTATACTTATAACCTTTATATTTTTAATTAACTCTATATAATAAAGGTTTATAACTTACTTAAAGGTATTAAGGTAATTAAACTAATATTAATAATATTAGTTTAAGAGCGCTTATTAAATATATAAAATAGAAGGTACTTATACTTAAGTTAACTTTATTATAAGGCCTCTATTTAATTATTTACTTTATTTAATTACTTTAAATTAATAGATTTTATAATTATAAGTAATAATTTAGGTATATTTAAGTAAGGGGTATAGTATAACTTTAAGGGTATATTTTATAAACTTTAATTAGTATTTTATAATTATATTAAAAAAGTAGTTAATTTTACTAACTATTTTTTTATTAAATAGTTATAAAGTATTACTATTTATTAAAGTATAAATAACTTCTTAAAGTTTAAAGTTATATTTTTAATAATTTTATATTATTTATTTAGTTTAAAATATTTTTATTTAAGTAAAAGGTTAATTTATTTTATATAGTTAAATAAATACTTTTTAATAATAAGTTTTAAAAATAAGGGTTAATTAATTTATAAAAGAGATTAATATTATATATTTAATTACTAATTAATATTATATTTATATAGTAGTAACTAAATAATAATAGTAAAGGGTTATTAAGGTTTATATTATAAATAGTAATATAAAGGCTATAAGGAGTTTAGATATTAATAATATAAGCTATATAATTTAATAGAAAGGGAAAAGGTAGTTAAATATATAACTAGCCTACCTTTATATAAACCTTTCTTTATTATTTATATTTTTAACTACCTTTTTATTTTCTATTTTTTAACTTTTATTGCTATTTATAGGCTATTTAAAGGTATATATATAATTAATTTTATTAGAGTTTATTTTAAAAGGAGGAAGTAAAGTTAAAGCTAGTAGTTAGAGCTAGTAGTAGGTAGGTGTGAAAGTGTGGGTCTTAATTTGCTTTAAAGCTACTATTAGAGAATAAAGGTTAAGATAATATAAGTATATATATTTAGAAGTAATACTACCTTATTTATACCTGGCCCCCCCCCTTTAACTAAGCTTTAACTACCCTTTACTTATAGCTTTAAAAGCCTTTAGGTTACTTTATTATAGTAATAAGTTAAGTATTAAGCTATTATATAATATAAGCTATTTATACTTATATATAAAAGTTATAAAAAAAAAATAGCTTATAATTACTATTAGGGATTATATATAAAAGTATATATTTTAATTATTATAACTTATTTATTTACTATTTTAGTTTAATTAAATAAATTATAAAATTAATTATTAAAACTTTAAATTTAAAATAATTTATTTTAATATATTAATTCTTTAATAACTCTATTATATATACTTAATTTAAACTACTTTTAAATTTAAAAATAAATATTTAATTCTATATTTATAATAATATTTATTATAATTAAAATTAATAATAATAAATTAAATTAATAAGTTAATTAGTTTTAATATATAATTAAACTTTAAGTTTAATATAAAAAGAAATAAAATAAAGCTTTATTATACTTTTATTCTTTTATATATATATTAAAATTTATTATTTTATATTTAAAATTAAATTATAAAAATTTATATATATTTAAAATAAATTTTTTTATTATAATTTTTATTAAGTTATAAATAAATTAAAAATAAAGTTTAGGTTTAAAAAAAAAAGTTTAAAATTATTTATAAACTTAAATATTTTTAAATAAATTAAAAGTATTACTTTTAAAATACTTTATAATTATTATAGAAATTATATAAAAGGTAAGGCTTTTAATAATATTAAAAATTATATATTCTATTTAATTTATAAATATTATTATAGTTATTAATATAATTAATTATAGGTTAATTAGTTTTAATTATATATAAATTTTAATTAAGTTTATATTAAGTTTATATTTTTATAATTCTAATTATAAAGGCTATATTAATTAAAGTAAATACTTAAAAAAATTAATATATAATTTTAATAATTAAATAATATTTTATTATTTTAAGTTTATTATAAAATTAATATAATAAATATAAACTTATAAATAATTAAAATTTAATATTAATATAAATATTATTATAAAATTAATAAATATTATTATAAGTTAATAAATAATATTAAAAATAAGTATAAATATTTAGTTTTATTTATTTTATTTTAATATTAAACTTCATTTTAAAAGATATAAGGATATATTATTAATAAAAAAATAAGTTTTAAATAATTATATTATAGTATTTTTACTTTAATATTTAAAATTTAAAACTTAATAACCTATAACCCTTAAATATTTTATTTATATAGATTTAATTTACTTTTATTTTCTCTTAATACTTTAAATTTTTATTTAATTAAGTTTAGTATTTTATTATAATAATATATATAGAGTTATTTCTTCTTTAAATACTTTAAATAAAGGTATACCTTATCCTTTCTTTATTAGTTTTTATTTTAATTATTTTAATTATTATACCTATAAGTATTATTATTAATTATTACTATTTAAATTATTACTATTTAAATTTATTATTTATATTTTTAGTTATTTTATTATACTTAAAAGCTTTTTATAAAGGATAAATATATCTATTAGTATAAATTGTTTTTAACTTTATTATTATTATTATTATAGTATTTAATTAGGTATATTACTTTATATAACTTAATTTATTATATAATTTTATAGTTAATATTATATTATAATTAGATTAATATTATTCTTAATAGTAATTATAAACTTTATATTATTATTATTATTAATTTAAATTATAATTAGTTATTTATAATTTAAATATAAAGTAAGTTAGGGTTAATATTATTTATAATTATTATTATTATTTTAATTATAAATAAATATATTATAAGTATAAGCTTTATTTATATTCTTCTATCTTTTAAAGGTTAAATATAGCCTTTAAAATAAGCTTTTAAACCTTAAGTTTATTATTTATTAGTTACTTTATAGTTTAATTTAATATTAAAGTTAATTATTAGTGTTAATATTAGTTATAAAGTAGTTTATTATATTATTAAAATTATATTTAAAACTATTAAATCTAATTATTATATAGGTTAGATTTTATACCTTTATTATTACTTATTATAGTTATTTTATCTTTTATTATAGTTTAGTAAGGCTATAGGTAATTTTAATATAAGTAGTTAAAGTTAAATAGTTAAATATAATAAGGGGTTAATAGAACTTTATAAGTACTTTATTAGAATATTATATATTATTTATTAGTATTAAATATACTTTAATTATAGTATAAAACTCTATAATATTATAAGTAAGATTATTAAAAAGAATAATTATTTTACTTAATCCTTAGAATTAACTTTTAATATAATATATTTTAAAAGTAAAGAATATAGTTATTATTTATAAATAGTTTATAAAACTTTATAATAGTTTAAATACTTTTAATATTATTAAGGGAATAAGTATTTTAAGGTAAGCTAACTTAAAGTTTATAAGTTAGATTAATATTTAAAGTAGTTTAATAAGATATATTAAAAGTAGTTTATATATAAAGTATATAATAGTAGTTAAAGTAAAGATATAAAAGATTAAAGCTAGAAGATATAATTTATAATTTTAGTAGTTTTAATATATATTATTATATAATAATAATTTAATTTTAACTTACTTAAATCTATTTTCTTTATTATTAATAATTTTAATATTATTATATTTATTAATTATTTTTATTAATATCTTTTTATTAATAATAACTTTATTATTAATTTTATTAATAAATTTATTATTAATTATTTTTATTATATTCTTTATTTTTATATTCTTTACTTTTATCTTTTTTATTTATTTTCTTTATTTTTATTTTCTTTACTTTTATTTTTTTATTATTATATTTATTACTTCTATTTTTATCTTTATATTTGTTATTATTATATTCTTTATAATTAAGGTTATTATACATTTAGGTTTTATAAACTATAATATTAATAATTAGTTATTATTTATTAAATCTATTTAATATAAGGGATAATAAACTTAAAGAGGTATTAATAAATAAATAATTAATTAAGTTTAATATATTGGATAATAGGAATTAAATATTAGTAGGGTTTTAAAAGGCTTTAATAATATAGTAGTATAGTAATAAAGTATAATAGGAGGAGTAGTATTATTAAAGGTAGGTAGTAATTAAATATTAACTTTATTTTAAGTTTAAATATAATATTTTTAATATTTATAACTAATTATTTTATTTATTTATAAATTTATAACTTTCTTAATATTATAAAGATTAGTAATATCTATAAGTAGCTATTTATATTTAATATAATAATAGTATATTAATATTATTTAATACTATAAATAAGTTATAATTTATAGTTTAACTTTAAGTTTACTATTTATTATAGCTTTAATACTTTAAAACTACTTAATATTACTATTTAACTATATAGTAATTAAATTTTAATAAAATAATTAATATTTTTATTATTATAGACTATTATTATCTATATATATTATAACTTTAAAACTATAGTAACTATATTAGTTTATTTTTAAATAAAAGTTAGTAAATAAATATCTTTATTTTAAAATTAGCTTAATAATATTAAAAGAAGTATTAAATATTCTACTTATTTTTAAAATTAATAGTAATATATAAAAGATTTAATTATAAAGTTTTTAGTTAGGTTTTAATATTAATATTAGGAAAAATAGTTTTTAATAATTCTATTAATTTAAATAGTGCTTATATTTATAAAAGATATTTAGTATAATTTTTATACTCTATTTATTATATAAATATTAAGTAACCCTTTAAATCGCCTTATAGTTAATATATATAAACTACTTACTATATTTTATATACTTAAATAAAATGGTATAGTTATTCTTAATATTAAAGGATAGTAACTAATTATAATTAGTATTAATCTAACTATAATAACTCTTTTAATTATTATAAAGAGTTAGATAGAGGTTTATAATTAGTAAATTTATTATATTTATAATTTAAATAATAAAATAATTATAAATTATAAAGAGATATATCTTTAATAAAGTATAATATTCTTTATTACTATTAATAGGGTTAAAATAATAAATAAAGGTAGTAATATATAGATAGTATAATAATATATAAAGTATTAATTACTATCTAATTTTATATAAAACTCC
Source organism: Diaporthe batatas (assembly GCF_019321695.1). Classification (NCBI taxonomy): domain Eukaryota; kingdom Fungi; phylum Ascomycota; class Sordariomycetes; order Diaporthales; family Diaporthaceae; genus Diaporthe; species Diaporthe batatas. The sequence goes on from NW_025408577.1 coordinate 241,295, forward strand.
CTTTTCTTTATAATAGGGAAACTCCTAAATAACTCTTTAAGAAAAAGATCTCTTACCTTTTAATTAAAGGAGCTTAAAGTAGTATAAAGGTTATAGCTATTTAAAAGGTTTAAATAGCCTTTAGTAGATATATACTATATATTTTATAATAAAGACCTTATATATAAACCTTAATAAATAACTTTATAGTTTAAATAAATATAAATTATATTAAATATATCTCTTTTAAATCTTATTAGGAGTTATAATAGGTCTCTTTAAGTTAGTAGGTATTATTATATTAATATTAAGTAGGGTAGGTTTTAGTTAGGTTTAGGGTTTCTATTTATATAAAAGTTAGCTATTTACTTTTAGTTAATCTATATATATTAAAAATATATATTAATTAGGTATATTATAATATAGTTAGTGGGGGTTAAGTGTTATAAGATTTTAAGGATAACTTTATATAAAAGGATTTAAAGGTCTTTAATATAAGGGTTTATAGTAATATAGGTTAGTAGGAATATAGTAATAATAGGTAAAGTAGATATATAAAAAGTTAAGTAAATTTATTTTTAAGGGTAGTAATAGGGTGAAGTTTAAATTATTAATATTAGTTAAATATTAAAGGGGTTTAATAATATTAATAGGTTATTAAAATAATTAGATAGTAAAATATAGGTATTAACTTTAACTTAATAAGTTTAAAAATATTATTATTATAAATTATTATTTACTTTTTTATAGCTAATTATAATTATAAAAGATATAAAGTTAAAGTTAAGAATAAGTTTTAAGTTTAAATAAAAGAGAGTTAAGATTTAAGTAATAGTAGAATTAAAGTTAAAATAAAAGAAAGTTAAGGTTTAAATTAATAGTAAATTAAAATTAAAATAGAAAGAAAGTTAAGTTTTAAGTTAATAGTGGAATTAAAGTTAAAATAAAAAAAAGTTAAAATTTAATTAATAAACTTAAAATCTAATTTAAGTTTAATAAAACTAATTTAATTTTAATTTAAAACTTAAAGCTTTTAAATTAATATAAAATATTTATATTTATTTATTAAATAACTATTCTTTATTTTTAAGTTTAATAGTAGCTATTTTAAGTTTAGCTTAAATTATATTAAAGGTTATAATTTTTAAATAGCTATTATTACCTTAAATATAGTATAATAAATAATAGTTATCTATATATTATAGTATTCTCTTACTTAAGGGTAAGATATAAAGTTTATATAATATATTTAAAAATAGTTATTAATAGTAAAGGAAAATAAATTAATAGCTTTATATCTTTAATATATATAGGTATTTATTAAATAGGCTCTTTTAGGGTAGATATTTTATACTATTATTACTTTATATTAAATTATTAAATATAATATATTAGATATATTTCTTTATTATTTATAGCTATTATAATTAATTTATTTATATAAAAGTTATTAACTTTATTTTAAAGATTATAACTTATATAGTACTTATAACTATTATCTAAAAGATTATATAAATATTTAAACTATACTATTATTTTTATTTATTACTTATTAAATAATTACTTTATAAATCTTTATTAAGAAATAAACTTTTTATTTAATATATTATATTTTAAAGCTTTTATTTTAAAGTTATTTATTTATCTTTATTTAAAGTTTATTTTTTTATTTAAATTTTATTTACTTCTATTTTAACTTTATCTATTTTTATTTAAATATTATTTTTTTATTTAAATATTATTAAATCTATTTTAATCTAATTTTAACTCTTTTAAATTATCCTTATTACTTTATTTAATAATTTTTACTTTAATTATTTATCTATTATAAAAGTTAATAGATTTAAAAGTATTAAATTAATAATAAAAGGGAAGAAGAAAGAAGGTAATAAAGGATAGAAATATATTATAAGTTTTATAATTAAAGTATTTAAAGATATTATTTAAAGATTACTATAAAGAAGATTATTATTAATAATAGAAACTAGTTAAGTAATAAAAATTAATTTAAATATATTATTAAAAATATAATAAGTATTAATAATTAATATTAATAAGTATATTACTTTAGGATTATATTTAATATAATAGTAATTTATTTAAAAGTATTAAGTAGTATTTTCTAATTAAGAAATAAATAAGTAAGGTATTAAAGTAATAAATCTATTATTAAACCTTTTAAAATTATTAAATACTTAAATAACCTTATTAAAAGTATAAATATTATAAATATATTAAGTTAAAGGAAATATTATTAAGTATATAAACTATTTATATTTAAATATTAAAGGTAGTATTATAAGCTTTATAAGGTTAACTTTTATATAAGGATTTGTGCTTAAATGCTATATCTTAAAATTATATAATATTAATATATAATCTTTACCTTAACCTTTAAAATTATAAATAGTTTAATAAAGATAATCTTTTCTTTAATTTAAAGTTAGTTTTTAAATATAATAATATATTCCTTTCTTTAATTAATCTTAAATTTAATAAGAGTAAAAATAGTCTTTTAATAAAATAAAAGACTTTAATTAAAAGTAATATTATTTTATATTATATTATTTTTTATAATTAAAATTATTTTATTATAATTATTAGTAATAAGATTAAAATATAATATTATATTATAATATAATAATTATTATAAATAAACTTTTAATAGTATTTAAATTAAATATATTAGGTTTTTAATTATAATTAGTAGGTTATAGGTTACTTTTTTATATAAAAGAAGTTTAAATAAATTAACTTTAACTTATATAGGTTATTTATCTTAAGGTAGTATATTATATTTTTATAAATATATAAATAATATAATTAGAGTTAGGAGAATACCTTCTTTATTACTTATTTTATAATTAATATTTTTAGTAAAAGCCTATAAGTTTAGATAAAGAGAGCTATATTATAATAGTAAAGCTATATAGGGTATAGCTATTATATTTTAAAAGGAGTTTAATAGTAATAATAAGAGGTATATTATATTATAAAAGCTCTTTATTAATAATAGTTTTTAATATAAATTTTATATAATTAAAAGTTTATAATAAAGTAATACTTTAAAAGCTTTTATATATTATAGAATAAAATTAATTAAAGGTATAATAGGTATTTATATTTTATTATTAGTATAATTAATTTAATTATTAAATAAATTAAATTTATTATTTATATATTAAAGTTAATAATAAAAGAAATTTAGTAATTATTTTAAATTAATAATTTAATTATAAATAATATATTTATTATAATTAAAAGGTTTTAAGTAAATAAAGGTATTAATATTTAAATTATAATTAATTTTAATAATAATATTATAAGTTTATTTAATAATAATATAGTAGAGAAGTATTATTTTATTTTTATATATTAATTATAATGTATATTTTAATATATATTAAACTATTATTAAGTATTATAAAAATTAAAAGGAAAGAAGTATTTTTATATTAAAGGTAGATATATTTATATTATAGTATTAAATAATTATCTTAAAGTAAATAATAAGTTATTTTTATAATATTATTAAATTATATTAAGAGATATTATATTTATAATAAATATTTTAAAAAATCCTTTAAGATAAAAAGTATAATAAGGAGTTTAATAAGGTTAATAAAAATAGATATATAAATTATATTCTTAATTATTTTAAAGGTTAGTTTATAAATATAGTAGGTAATTATACCAATCTTTTATAAAAGTATAACTTTAATTATATAATAAGATTATTTATATACTTTTATTATTATTATTAAATTTAAACTTAAATATAGTTTTATTATTTATTATAATTTATAGTATATTATATTATTATTTTATTATTAATATTATAATTATAACTTTCTTTTAAATTTTATTAAAAGTAGTATAAGGTTTTTATAAATTTTATAATTACTATAAAGTTATTAAAAGTTTTAAGATTAAATAATATTTTAGTTAAAATATAAAATTTAAATAAATTAATTTATTAAAACTTTTAATAATATAATAATTATTTAAAGTTTTTATAGTTTTATAGAAAAAGATTATATAACTTATTATATCTATTAGAAGGGCTTTTAATTAAAGATTATTAGAATATTCTTAAGATATTTTATATAGGAGAGGTTATAAATTTTATAAGATAAAAGTTTAATAAAGTTTTAAAGAATTATAAAAGTTTTTAAAAATATAAATTAATTATTTTAAGGTAAATATTTTTAAAGATAATAAAGTTTATATTAAATATAAATATTAATTTATTTTTAAATTTTATAAACTCTTTTTTATAAATTTAAGGAATTATTACTTTTAATAAAATACTATATATATTTTATATAATAAATTATATTATTTTAAAATATTTTAAATATAATTTTAATAATTTTAATTTATAAATTAAATTAAGTTTTTATAATTAATATAATAAGGGTATTAATTTATATAGGTTATATAAAATAAACCTTTTATTTTATTAAAAGTAGTTATTTTATATTATATAGTATATTATTAGTAAGAGTATTTATATTATTATTAAAAGGTTGAATTATTTTATTTTAACCTTTATTAATTAAATAAAAGTTTATATAAGAGGTTAAGTATTTAATTTTAAATTAAAAGGGTTTTTACTATTACTATAAGTATATTACTTACTTTATTTTATTATTATTATTAAAGGACTATTAAATATAGTTATATTTATAGGCTTTATAAAGTATAAAAATAAATACTTTTAATTAAGAGTTTGGTTTTCTATATTAAGTTATTTTATTTAATAGGCTTTTTAATAATAATATATAGAATATATTACTTAATATTAGGTAAATAAATAAAATTATAAATTCTTATTATTTATTATTTTTACTTTAGTTTTATAATCTTTTATAAATTCTCTTTAAGGGACCCTTTTAGAAAATTAGTAAGGTAATGAGTATAAAATGATTTAATTAATTTAATATATAATTATTAGATATAATTATATTTAGTTTATTTTATTATAATATTAAAATTTTTAATTTATTATATAATAAACTATTTAATAATAAAGATAAATTAGTTATATTTATTTATAGTATATATTTTAATAATATTAAGTTTATTATAGGTATATTTTAGGAATATTTAAATAAAAGTATAATATTTAGATAATTAAATATTATATTTATAGGTTAAAGTTCTTTAATAAGAATATAAAGGTAGTATATTATAATATAAATGTCTACTTTAAAAAAGGGTAGATTAAATAAGGTTATTAGTATTACCTTTTTATTTATATTATTTATATTATAATTATTTTAAAAATATAGTTTTATTTTAAATAAGTTATTTAAAAGTTAATATTATTTTAAAATTACCTTAAGAATATTTATATTTTAATTAATAATAAAAGTTTTTAATTATAATTTATAAATATAAGTATTATTTTATAAATATTTAAATTAGTTTTAAAATTATTTAAATATAAATACTTATAAAATATATATAAAGGTTAATAAAGAGGATAGGAAAGAATATATTAAATTCTATTATTTTAAATATAATTAAATTATATAAATATAAAGATAATAGGATATTTATTAGGTTAATAGTATTTATAAAATAATAAGTTAATATTAGAATTAAAAGTTAGGGTATTCTATTATATAATAATTATTAAAATTAATATATTTAAAGTAAAATAAAATAGATTACTAATTTTATAATAATATATAAAATTATAAAGGTTAAAGCTATTAAATATAATAATAATTAGAAAAGAAAAATATTAATATTTATTTTATAAATATAAATTTAATATTAAAAGAGATTCTATTAGATATAAAGAAAGTATTTTATATTATTTTATAATTAATTTAAATTATATTATAAAATTTAAAAACTAATCTTTTAAGGAATATTATTATTATATATAATTATAAAATAAACTATAAGGTTAATTAGAATAAATATATTAAAGGTAAACTTTATAAAAATTAAATTATTTAATTTAATATTACTATTAATAATAGTATTAATATAAAGTTATTAATTTTATTAATATTAAAATTAAAGAGTTATTTAATTATATAAAAGTGTAATTTTAGTAAGAATAATACCTTTTAATTTAAAAGAAGGGATATATTATATATATTATATTTAATAAGTAGAAGTTTAAATAAAACTATTATAATAGTATTTTTAACTATAAGAAAATAAGAAAGGTATTAATAAAAATTAACTTAAATTTAAAGTAAATATACCTTTAAATTTAATAGGTATTATAAATAAAAAGGTTTTAATAAATACTAATATTAAACCTATAATATTTAAAGAGAAAAAGGAAGTTATTAAATAGAAAAAAATTTTATAACTATTAGAAATAATATTAATATTAATAAGGTTTAAAATAATAGTAATAAGAATTATATAAATAAGGATAAGGGTAATAAGGATTATAAAAAGTAGGATAATAATAAGGCCTTTTTATTAGGGATAAAAGATTTATATATAATACCTTTTAAAAATAGTTAAATATTCTCTTTTAAAGCTATATTTTAATAATTATAGAATAACCTTTTTTTATTAAGGATAATAAGGTATTATTTTAGGTAAAACCTTCTTTAAAAATAGGAAAATATTAGCTTTTAAAGTTATATTTTAATACTTATAGAATAACCTTT